>NC_053027.1:41866698-41890113 GCF_003073215.2 Triticum urartu | reverse complement strand
CGGGCCATGACATAACATCATGCTGCCAAAAAAAGCCAGCAAATTAGATCTACGGAAAAATTATCCTCTCTGCGGTGGAATGTGGAACTTATTTTGCAGGGTCGGACACTATCCTCGTATTCAAATTCTTCCGTGATGTATTCAGAGAAGGAACCCACCTTGCAATGCCGAAAACAATACTGCACGCCGGACTCGTCGTCATTGAAGCCTGGTTCAGGGGCTACTGAGGGAGTCCTGGATTAGGGGGTGTTCGGGTAGCCGGACTACTCCTTTGGCCGGACTATTAGACTATGAAGATACAAGATTGAAGAATTCGTCTCGTGTCCGGATGGGACTCTACTTGGCGTGGAAGGCAAGCTAGGCGATACGTATATGGATATCTCCTCCTTTGTAACCGACCTTGTGTAACCCTAACCCTCTCTGGTGTCTATATAAACCAAAGGGTTTTAGTCCGTAGGACAACAATCACAACATACAATCATACCATAGGCTAGCTTCTAGGGTTTAGCCTCTCTGATCTCGTGGTAGATCTACTCTTGTACTACCTATATCATCAATATTAATCAAGCAGGACATAGGGTTTTACCTCCATCAAGAGGGCCCGAACCTGGGTAAAACTTCGTGTCCCCTGCCTCCTGTTACCATCTGGCCTAGACGCACAGTTCGGGACCCCCTACCCGAGATCCGCCGGTTTTGACACCGACAAGAGCCATTATTGGTTATTATGCTGTGTGGGACACCATAACGGTGTACCACGCCAGATATGAAATCTATTACTGGCCCCGCTTCGGCCGTTTTGACTGGTTTGGCCTCTATCCACTTAGTGAATTTATCCACCATGACGAGAAGATACTTTCTCTTATGGCTTGCTGCTTTAAGGGGTCCGACCATATCGAGTCCCCAGACCGCAAAAGGCTAAGTGATGGGGATTGTTTGTAAGGCAATGGGGGCATATGGCCTTGGTTGGCAAACAGTTGGCATCCGACGCAATGTTGGACAAGGCCTTGTGCATCTGCTCGGGCTGTCGGCCAATAAAACCCTGTACGGAAGGCGTTGCTGACAAGGGCCCGAGCTGCGGCGTGGTGACCACCGAGCATGGCGTTAATCTCGGCCAAGAGCTTCCGCCCCTCTTCCTCAGAGATACATCTTTGAAGAACTCCGGTAGCGCTTTTCTTATAGAGCTCCCCGTCATGAACCTTGTAGGCCTTCAAACGCCGGACAATGCAGCGGGCCTCATTCTGGTCCTCAGGAAGCTCCTTCCTGTTAAGGTAGGCCAGGAAGGGTTCGGTCCATGGGGCAATGACTGCCATGATGAGATGCGCCGACGGTGTTATTTCGGTGGCTGAGCCTCTGATGATGTTGGTGTTTTCGGAATCCGGGGTTATCTTCGGATCTGGACTAGTGTTGCCGTTTTCCCCCTGCCACACCATGGATGGCTTAAAAAGCCTTTCCAGAAAGATATTAGGTGGGACGGGGTCGCGTTTAGCGCCGATACGAGCAAGAACGTCCGCCGCTTGATTACTCTCTCGAGCCACATGATGGAACTCGAGCCCCTCGAACCGGGTCGACATTTTTATGACTGCGTTACGATAAGCTGCCATTTCGGATCTTTGGCGATGAAGTCTCCATTTATTTGAGATATTGCGAGGTTTGAGTCCCCGCGCACTTCTAGGCGTTGTATGCCCATGGAGACAGCCATCCAGAGACCATGCAATAAGGCCTTGTATTCGGCTGCATTATTGGAGTCTGTATATAGTATTTGGATTATGTGCTGAACGACGTCTAAAGTAGGGGACGTTAAAACGACGTCTGCTCCTAGCCCTGCTAGCATTTTGGAGCCATCGAAATAGATAACCCAATTGGAATATGTGACGTAGTCTTTAGGGAGTTCGGCCTCTGTCCATTCGGCAATGAAGTCAGCCAGTACTTGGGATTTAGTAGCTCAACATGGTTTGTATGTAATATCAAATGGAAGGAGCTCAATGGACCATTTGGAAATCCGGCCCGTGGCATCGCGGTTGTTTATAATGTCATTGAGTGGTACTTCAGAAGCCACCGTGATCGAACACTCTTGGAAGTAGCGACGGAGCTTTCGGGAGGCCATGAAGACCACATATGCTATCTTTTGATAATGGGGGTACCGGAATTTTCATGGTGTAAGGACAGTGGATACGTAGTATACTGGCTTCTGAAGTGGGAATTTGTGTTCGTCCTGTTCTCGTTCGATGACGAGCATTGCGCTCACCACCTGATGTGTTGCCGATATGTATAATAACATTGGTTCACTGACGTTTGGCACGGCCAGGATTGGGTTGCTCGCAAGAAGGGCTTTTATTTCCTCCAGTCCGGCTATTGCCGCGTCCGTCCACTCGAAGTGATCGGTTCGCCGTACAAGGCGATAGAGTGGTAGTGCCTTTTCTCCCAATCTGGAGATAAAGCGGCTTAGAGTTGCCACACAACCCGTGAGGTTTTGGACTTGTTTCAGGTCTGTTGGCGTAGCCAATTGTGATAGAGCTCGGATTTTGGCTGGATTTGCTTCAATTCCTCTGTTGAAGATAATGAAGCCCAACAGTTTTCTGTCGGGGACGACGAAAACACACTTTTCAGGATTGAGCTTAATGTCATATGCATGGAGGTTATCGAATGTGAGACATAAATCGTCTATTAATGTTTCGACGCGCCTGGTTTTGATGACGACATCGTCTACGTAAGCTTCAACTGTATTGCCGATCTTCTTCTCCAGGCATGTTTGAATCATGCGTTGGTATGTGGCGCCGGCGTTCTTGAGCCCGAAGGGCATGGTGTTGAAGTAGAATGGCCCATATGGGGTAATGAATGCTGTTGCATCTTGATGGGACTCCTTCATTTTGATTTGATGGTATCCGGAATATGCATCCCGGAAACACAGTGAGTCATGTCCTACGGTAGCATCAATGATTTGATCGATGCGGGGGAGGGGGAAGGGATCCTTAGGGCAAGCCTTGTTGAGGACTTTAAAATCGACGCACAACCGCCAGGATTTGTCCTTCTTTGGTACCATCACCAAGTTTGCCAGTCAGTCCGGATGTTTTATTTCTCTGATGAATCCGGCCTCAATTAACTTGGCTAGCTCCTCCCCCATAGCTTGACGTTTGGGTTCAGAAAAGCGCCGCAGTGATTGCTTGACCGGTTTATATCCCTTTAATATATTGAGGCTATGTTCGACCAACTCGCATGGGATTCCTGGCATATGAGAAGGGTGCCAGGCGAATATATCCCAATTCTCGCGCAGGAACTCTCATAGCGCGGCGTCAACCGTTGGGTCTAATTGTGCTCCGATGGATGCTGTCTTCTTGGGGTCCGTTGGATGGACTTGGAATTTGACTATTTCTTCTGCTGGTTTAAAGGAGGTGGATTTGGGTCGTTTGTCTAGGACGACATCATCCCTATCCACCGTAGAGCACATCGCTTCTTCGGCCGCGAGGGCTTCAGATAATGCCTCGAGGGCCAAAGATGCGGTTTTATTCTCGGCGCGGAGTGCTATGTCCGGATCACTAGCTAGAGTGATTACACCGTTGGGCCCAGGCATCTTAAGCTTCATGTATCCGTAATGGGGTACCGCTTGGAAGCACGTAAATGCATCTGGCCCTAAGAGGGCGTGATACCCGTTGTTGAAAGGGGCCACTTGGAAGGTTATTTCTTCGGACAAATAATTCTCCGGCGTGCCGAATACCACGTCGAGTGTTATTTTCCCCGCAGACCGCGCCTCCCAACCGGGGATAATTCCTCGGAGGTCGTGCTGCTTTGCTCAATGCGGCTCCTGTCTATTTCCATTTTGTGGAGTGTATCTTCGTAGATGAGATTTAGTCTGTTGCCGCCGTCCATAAGGACCTTGGTAAGCCGAAAGTCGTCCACAATTGGACTAAGGACCAAGGCGGCTGGTGCTCGGACTGTCCTGTATTTTGGTTCGTCGCCGAC
This sequence comes from Triticum urartu, assembly GCF_003073215.2. Taxonomy (NCBI): domain Eukaryota; kingdom Viridiplantae; phylum Streptophyta; class Magnoliopsida; order Poales; family Poaceae; genus Triticum; species Triticum urartu. The sequence goes on along the minus strand of NC_053027.1, from coordinate 41,886,156 downwards.
ATTAAAAGTTATAGCTGTGTCGTTCCAAGGGTTTATTGCTCCTATTTGACAGACTTCAGCGAGTCCGCGTAGTGTTCTCCTATTGTTGGAGGTGAATGTCTTGAAGACCATCAGTACTTTGGGGTCGTTGTCCTCTGGGGGTGTTGTTCTGGGTTATTCTTGGTGAGTATATCCTCTCCACTCTTGGCCACTTGCCAGAGTATCCAACATGCTCTAAGGCTATGTGTCGGTATGTTATCCGGTGTTGAGTGTATTTTGCATGGCCCATCGAGCCATCCTTCCAGAATGGTTCCGCGCCCCATACTGGACTTGTATTTCTTTACTATTGAACCGGGCATGTTGCAAGGGTGTGCCATTTTCGCCTGAATGAAGGGTTGAGTGGGGACCGATGATTCCCAACGAGCTGCTTGAGTTTTCCAGGCGCTTTCCATTGCACTGTATTTCTGTACGATGGTTGCCAAGTCAGTGAAGTGTAGGATGCGACGGCGGTTGATGGCGTTGAGGATTCCTTCATCCCTGCAATTGTTGCGGAACACCGAGATCGCTTCCCCGTCGCATCAATCTTTAATCTTGTTTTTGACAAGAAGGAATCTGGCCCAGTAGTGGTGGACTGTTTCCTGAGACTGCTGTTTTTTGCTCATGAGAGCACTTATATTCGGGTGGGTGGGTGGATTTAAATCTGAACCCTGCCCCAGTTTTGGATCCGGAGTCTGAAGGTCTTCTGAACTTAACAGATCGGGCTCCGGGATGTCCACTAATTTCTTAGGCCCGTCATCCGATTCTATGTTCGGAGGGCAGGATGCTTCACCTCGCGGGTAGGTGTCTGGCTCTTCGAGACAGTAGATCCAAACATAGTCCGTCCTTAGTATGGAGGAAGAGTTATTGACTCGCTCCTCGACTACCGCTATCTGGTGGGTGATCGACGGAGATTTGATTTCTCTCTGATCGGGTTTAAAGCCAATCCGATCGTAGTCTGTAGCGACCACCAGGGCGGCGATGCGATCTAGGAGCTCGTTTAAAGATGAAAGCTCTGCTAGATCCATCTGCTTGGAGTGTTCGGGGTTGAACGAAGGGGGTTTTCGATGACCCGAGAGGTCATCGTCGGCTTAATGACCGAACGGGCGGTCATGGTAAAGCCGCCCAGCCGGAGGGTTTGGCCTGGAGCCAGCTTTCCTCCGGTGGTGATATTATCCTTGAAAACAAGGTGAGACATCGACCTTGTTGTCGACGGCATAGTGCAACTCTCAATTAAAGCACCAATGTCGGTGTCAAAACCGACGGATCTCGGGTAGGGGGTCCCGAACTGTGCGTCTAAGGTCAATGGTAAGAGGAGACAAGGGACACGGTGTTTACCCAGGTTCAAGCCCTCTCTAGGGAGGTAATACCCTACGTCCTGCTTGACAGATATTGATGAATATGAGTATTACAAGAGTTGATCTACCTCGAGACCGTAATGGCTAAACCCTACACTACTAGGGAAAACGTTATACACAGAACTTCAGCAGTAGCGCTTGTTAAAAAAGCACGCTACTGCTAGACAGCAGTAGCGCGTGCAAAATAAGCGCGCTGCAGATGCATATATATCAGTAGCGTGTCTCACCGAAAACTCGCTACTACTAAAATTCCAACCACTAAGTCGATGGGCTACACATAGTAGTGGCGATATTCCAAAAACCACGCTACCACTAATATACTTATAGCAGCGCGTTTATGCATAAAGTGCTACTGCTAACGAAAATAAAATAAAATGAAAAACGAATAGAAAAGTAAATGAAAATGAAAGAAATAGAAAAAGGTAAAAGGAAAAATATAAAATGTAAAGAAAAATAAATGAAAAAGGGAAAAAAATGATGAAGCCGTAGGAGTAGCGCGTTCTCTAAAACGCGCTATAGCTAACTTAGCTATATCACGTTTTCCGTAATGCGCTACCGTTACTTTTGACTTAACCAAAAACGGTTTCCCCCCGGCCACCACTTCTCCCCCAAATCGATCCCTCGCCCCACTTTGCCGCCATCTCCCCCACTTCGCCGTCGACGCCGTGCTCATCCTCACGGCCGCCGCCCGAGGCCTCCCAGCCTCGCCGCCGCCGCCTCTCGGGCCGTCCTCGACCTCACCGCCGCCGCCCTGGACCTCACCGCCCCCGAGCCCGCCAGGACCGCTGCATCCAGATCCTGAGCCCGCCCTCACCACCCCTACCTCCATCGCCGAGCACCTCCCCGCCACCGTCTCTCCCCTCTATATAAGCCCCCACCCATCTTTTTTAGTTAATAGATGTTAATGTTAAGTAGTAGATAATGTTGATGCTTTTTAGTTAGGGTAATAATAGACGATGTTAAGTAGTAGATAATGTAGATGTTAAATAGTTCAGTAGGGTTTAGTTTTTGAATTGAGTTTGTTTAACTAGATGTTAATTAGGGTAGTAGGGTTTAGTTTAGAGTAAAGTTTACTTCAGTAGTTAACTAAATATAATCTATATTTGGTTTTTGAATTGAGTTTGAGAGAGGATGAAATTTGTGTATATTTTCTTGAAGTGTCAAATGCTAGGACATGCAAATTTGAAGTGGTCAGGATATATCCAATTCTTCAATTGTGTTTGCCCATGTTTCGATTGTGCCCAAGTGGCCTTTTGTTGTTTCCAAGGAATGAAGCTGAGTGGCCTATGTTTTGCCAGAATGTTGATTCATTTCCGTTCCGGCAAATTTCAGGTTCTCGATTTGTCCACTTTTTAACAAAGGTCATGCCGAAATTTTCCGTGAACTTCGGCATGACTTTTGCTACAAACTAGGACATATCGAGTGCCCGGGATTAGCCACACCAGGAAGGAGTCAACGTTCCTGCAAAACATAGGCCTTTTGTATGTCATTATTCATTTTATTAGGTCTAGAATTAATTTACTAGATTTAATCATAGGAAACATGGCTAGCAACGATGAAGGACAGGGTTCTGGTGATTGCGACGACGTTTACCTGGCGGCAGACGAATTTTTGAGCCTTGCCGATGGTCAACCGATGTTGCCGGGCCCACCGGTTGCATCGGGGACTGAGACCGACACGCAGACCGGCGCTGAGACAGAGACCGACACTGAGACTCAGACCGGCATCGAGACCGGCGCTGAGACTGAGACCGGCGCTGCCTCGGGGAGCAGAGCCGGTATAGAACCGAAAGCAAAGAGGCGGCAACTTCCTAACAAGCTCAGGACTACTAGACTGGTGGTCACGGAGGTGGACGACGGCAATTTTGAGCCAAACGCGCCCAAGGAAGCGTGCGCTTGCTACGATAATCAAATTGGCTGCATCATACGGACAACCACCACCATCAACGATGAGAAACTAAACAAGTTAGATAATATGAGGCCCGCCCTCCTAAAGAATCTGCACCAGATATTTTTGTTCCCGGGCCGGAATGAAAAGGATTATAAAGATCCAGATAAGGACCCGACAATGAAGAAGATAATCAAACACGCCATGAGCAAGTTTAGCGACGCGTTGGCCGCTTGGAAAGCAAGGGTGAAATATCGGATCTTCAACGAAAAGGAACCCTACTCCGAGATTGTAAAGGATAATCCGACAATCATGACAGAGCACTTTGAAATATTCAAGGCGGCTTGCGAGGCCGAAGATGCCAAAAAAAGTCAGAGTACATGAAGGGGCTTAAACAGAAGAACATTGGGTGCCACCACCTCGGAAGCCGTGGTTACGGCGGGAAGAGGTCCATATTGGCCAAGGAGGACGCGGAAGCCATGAGTCTAGGCATCCCAGACCCCTTGGCAGAGTTCACCGTCCCGCAGGAGCGTGATGTCCTCAGGGCCCGGCACCATTGGGACCCAGTAAAGAAGGTTTTTGAGAAGAACGCGGTCACAACGGAGTTCATTAGACTGCTGGTAATTTTAGTGATCAATTCGACTGCACGTTAGTCATATTTGCAAATGATCCTTGTGGCTTTTTCCACAGAGAGCAGCATAGGATTGCGGCCAAAAGTGACTCGCCGTCTGAGGCGTTGGGGAGGCCCAAGTGGGACACTCCATTCAACTGGGCGTTGAACATATTGAAAGGACTCCCGGTGGAGACTCGACCGTCGTATGGACGTGTGCATGGTGTCGGAGACGGCGCCACGTGGAAGAAGTACTACCGTGAGACCACGGAGGAGAGAAAGGAAAGACGAAGGTTAACTGAAGAAAACATCGACAAGAAGGTTGAGATTGCGGTTGAAAAGAAATCATCTGAGACAGTCGCAACAGCGGTAGCTGCCAGAAAATAGGTGCTTGTAGATATGTCTACTACCTTGGTTCCGGCCGTTTTCAATTGGAGCAGGCAAAATCCAGAAAAAAATGCAGCGGACTTTCCCCTTGCTGACTTCCTCAGGAGCAGCTCGACTAGCGTTGCACCAGCACCAGCACCTGCTCCCACACCGGCTCCTGCACCTGCTCCCGCACCTGCTCCGGCATTGGCTCCTACACATGGTCCCGCACTGGCTACTGCACCTTCTCCCGCACCGGATCCTGCACCTGCTCTCGCACCGGCTTCCACACCTGCTCCGACACTGGCTCCGGCACCGGACGTGCTCAGCGGTGCTTCGTCTTTGGCTGAGCTCGATGCCCTCACAGTATCTGTCACACCGGCCCCTTCAATAAATGTAGAATCTCCTGTTTTCGTTGCCTTTTGGATGTCTCACGTCGCAGACTTTTCTTTGCAGGCCGACGAAACCCCGTGCACCATATTGTACACCATTGGCTACCAGAAGGTGGACGTGGGGAAGGCGACGATAATGGAGCCGAAGGAACCATTGTTTCATAGCCGGCCGATCCCCCCGGAAGTCTTCAAGGTTTCCACGGCCAGTGTCAAACCGGGCCACGAGAATTTGGCTCCTCCGGTACTAGTGGGGGATGAGGACAAGACCCCGCGGCGGCTTGGTGATTGTTGCAATGGGTGGGTCCTGTTGTGGCCAAAGAGTCTGCTTCGTCTGGAGGCGGCCGGGAGCACACCCATGAGCACGCAGTTAGGTATGAACATCAACACCTCGCCTACTCCATTCATCGCTGGTGACGTCGCCATAGATGAGGATGAGGATGACACTCAACTGTATGTCAATACTGGCGCCTACTTAGGGTTTGAGCCTCATGAGTCGGTGCCTGAATTGCCGCCTCTGGAGTCTGAACGTATTATGGACAACCTTCCGGTAGTAAAGAAGTCTAGGAAGAGACCGAGGAAAGGCAAAAAAGCTGCTTCTCTGATCCAGCCGCCTCAGCAGCCTTGGGTTCAAGATCGTATAGATATCCCCGGTGCGGCAAAACGGCATTTCCCCGGTCAACCAATCCTACCTGAAGCAGTGCTGCGGGCCAGATTCGGCGATTTAAGGAGACTTCATGATGATGTGCTGCGGATAGAGAAAGGCCTCATCGCCTCAAAAAATCTAGGATACCCACTCTACGTGGTTAACGTGCCGCGGGGAATGTCGTACGTTGACACATTCCCCGCGGAGAAGTTCTTCCTTCTATTCGGTTACATCTTCGAGATGTTTCACTTGAAGAAGCTGAATTTTGTGTTTGTCCGCCTTCATGCTTTGCACATGAACTACCTCATCGGGGTTGAGAAGATACCTTATATCTGTGTCGCTGACCCGTACTTCATGCACGAGGCCTTCTTGAGAGTCTGCGCAAAGCACTGTGAATACGCGAGGGAATACATCGTCAATTTCATGCTTGCCAATAAGGACAAGGAGGCGATTCTCGTGCCTTATCATCCCATGTAAGTCATCCGCGCGGATATCCTTCCTTTGATTTCAATCATTCATTTGCACGGTGGAGGCTAATAAATTTGAGGTGTACTTATTTTGCGCAGCGGCGGGCGCACCGTCCTCATCATCCTCTACCCCCCATACTCCCACGCTATTTACTTGGACTCGTCGAAGAACATTAACAAAAAGGATTACACCCACATAGAGTCTGTTCTCGACAGTGCTATGTTTTACTACGGCGCACGGGGTGGAGAGGTCAAGGACAAGAAGAAAAACGACGGCAGGCCCACCTTCGGCCATAAGACCGACTTCTGCTGCATCTAGCAACCGAGTGATTCTCTTAATGATGGATTCTATGTCCTACACCAGATGCTGGAGTATAGACGGGATCACCAGAACCTTCGCATGTCACCTACATCCGGCGATGCCCATATTCTGCAATGGGCAAAGAACTTAGAAGATATCGAGGATCATCGACTTCGAGCTGAGTTCTATCACATCCAGCGCGAACTTGCCCAAATCATCATGAAGGAGGTCGTCGAAAAAACAGGGATGTTCTACGAAGAAGGACAAATGTTGCGGGAAGACGTACGAACACGCGTAGCCGCTCAGCGTCTCGACCTGAAGCCTTTCACTAAGCTCGGGGACTATCTCCCTGACTTGGATGGATGGCACGACATGGAGTGATTGTCGATATATGACAATGTGTCCGTTTATTCCATACTATCTGTATGACAAAACTTTGAATTATGCATGACGAAACTTTATTTGTGATGTAATTAAACCATCCTCCTCGACTAGCGAATATCACTCTAGTTAGGGTATTTTGGGTACGATGAACTTTGTTATTTATGCTTATGATATGTTGCTTCTATTTTTGCCAAGTCTGTCTCTTTCTGTTTCTCCACTATATATGTTTCATATCATCGACTCTTGTGATGATGCATGTGTATAGATCATCGATGGCGAAGAAGTGCTACGCCAGGAGTATACGGCGAGTGGCCGGAATGTCAGGCCCAGGTGTACCGGTTTCCGGTTTCCGAGCGACAGCCAGTAGTTAGTTTAGGTTCACGCAAAGTGATAGCTCTTCTCGCGTATATCATTGTTTAGATGGAAGATGATGTAGTTGCAAGTAATCGAGATTTGTATCGCTATTTTGGAGATGATGACGAGAGACCACTTTGTGTTGGATGATGATTATGATGATGACATGATTTGATGAGACTATTTGTATGTATATGCTATGATTACATTTGTATGTGTATCATATGCTAAAGATTATTGTATAAAGCCTATTCAAATGCAAAACAAATATGTAGAAAAAAAACTACTAAAATTAGCAGTAGCGAGTGGAGAAAGTTAGCAGCAGCGCCACAGTAGCAATAGCGCGTCCAGGCAAAGCGCGCTAGAGCTATTAGCAGTAGCAAGCTTCCACGAACTGCGCTGCTGCTACACTTGTATAGCAGTAGCGTGGGTGTGCACGCGCTACTGCTACGGGTTAGTTGTAGCGCCTTATTAGTAGCGCCGGTCCCCGCGCTACTGATATACCTAGAACCCACGCTGCTGCTAGCCTTTTCCCTAGTAGTGCTAGAGGCCTAGCTCGTATGGCTATGATAATGAGTATCCTATCCGGACTAAGTCCTCCGGTTTATATAGACATCGGGAAGATCTAGGGTTACATACACTAGTAGAAAACAGGGCTATGGTCCAGGCCGGCTCAGCCCATTAGTCCCGGTTCAGTCTAGAACCGGGACCAATGTGGGCATTGGTCCCGGTTCGTGAGCCCAGGGGGCCGGCCGGGCCACGTGGGCCATTGGTCCCGGTTCGTCTGGACCTTTTGGTCCCGGTTGGTGGGACGAACCGGGACCAATGGGCCTCGCTCCTGGCCCACCACCATTGGTCCCGGTTGGTGGCTTGAACCGGGACCAAAGGCTTCCCTTTAGTCCCGGTGCAAGTTATCAACCGGGACCAATGAGGTGCCTATATATACCCCCTCGCGCAAGAGCAGAGCACAGTGCTCTGTTTTTTCTGGCCGAGGGGGAGAGGGCTTTGTGGTTCTCTAGCTCACCTCCTATGCACATGAGGTGTTCGATGGAATGCCCGAGCCACACTACTTAAGCTTTCTCCTCTCGAAGCTCGACCTCCAAGCTCCATTTTCCTCGAGATTTGTCTAGATTTAGCGGTCCATCACGCCCCGTCCCCGTCTTCACCGCCGTCGATCACCTGCACCGATCTCATCACCGACACCACCGTGGTGAGCCTCTTGTTCTTATCTTCTTTCTGAAAGGAAAAATATTCTTACTTGTATGTTTAGATAGATACTTGTATCATTTTCTTACATTTATTATTGCATCTTATATAGTGCGATGGTTTTGGTATCTGCCCCCGTCGGCCCTCGTCCTGTCTCTGATTCGGATTTGGTATGTATATTATCTTTATAACTATTGGTTCATTTATTGTTTATGAAAATTATGCCGACCAACGTGACATAGATTTTATTTATCTAGGATGTATGTGAATCGGAAATGCCAACCGACCCTATTGTCGAGAGGTTAAATTTAGTTGAAGAAGAAAACAATTTGTTGAAGGAAAAAATAAAAAAAAATTAAGGAGGAGAAGATGATATTGGAGTTGCATGTTGCGGATGTCGTCGATGATCACAAGATCAAGATGGATGCAATGCACTTGAAGATTAGAAAGATTAGAAAATATGCCATTCATACCGAGGCTTGGTATCATTATGCCGTTGGATCAATTGTTACCTTGGTTGCGATTATGATTGCATTTGTTTTCGCATTGAAATGTTTTACATAGTTTCAATGTATGGTTTAATTAATTAGATGCTATGGAGAGCTATATGTTATTAGATGAGAACTATGTATGCACTTTGGTTTTAATGTGATGATGAACTTCTATTAATTTGGACACTTAATTATATATAATGCACGCAGATGAACCGGCAATGGATGTACGGTGACAGACACACCCACGAGTACATTAAGGGCGTGCATGAGTTTCTCGATGCGGCTGAGGCAAACAAGCAGAATGGTTTTATGTGTTGTCCATGCACTGAATGTGGGAATACGAGGTCTTACTCTAACCGGAAAATCCTTCACTCCCACCTGCTTTACAAGGGTTTCATGCCACACTATAATGTTTGGACGAGGCACGGAGAAATAGGGGTTATGATGGAAGACGGCGAAGAAGAAGAGTACAATGAAAACTATGTGCCCCCTGAATACGGTGATGCTGCAACGGGGGGAGCTGGTGAAGATCAAGAGGAACTAGACGATGTGCCCAATGATGCTGCCACGGGTGAAGCTGCTGAAGATCAAGAGGAACCAGACGATCTGCCCGATGATGATGATCTCCGCCGGGTCATTGGCGATGCAAGGACGCAATGAATTAGTCAAAAGGAGAAGCTGAAGTTCGATCGCATGTTAGAGGATCACAAAAAAGGGTTATACCCTAATTGCGAAGATGGCAACACAAAGCTCGGTACTGTACTGGAATTGCTGCAGTGGAAGGCAGAGAATGCTGTGGCTGACAAAGGATTTGAGAAGCTACTGATAATATTGAAGAAGAAGCTTCCAAAGGATAACGAATTGCCCGACAGTACATACGCAGCAAAGAAGGTCGTATGCCCTCTAGGATTGGAGGTGGAGAAGATACATGCATGCCCTAATGACTGCATCCTCTACCGCAGTGCATACAAGGATCTAAACGCATGCCCGGTATGCGGTGCGTTGCGGTATAAGATCAGATGAGATGACCCTGGTGATGTTGACGGCGAGCCCCTCAGGAAGAGGGTTCCTGCGAAGGTGATGTGGTATGCTCCTATAATACCATGGTTGAAACGTCTGTTTAGAAACGAAGAGCATGCCGAGTTGATGCGATGGCACAGTGAGAACCGAAAGAAAGATGTGAAGTTGAGAGCACCCGCTGACGGGTCGCAGTGGAGAAAAATCGAGAGAAAGTACTGGGATGAGTTTGCAAAGGACCCAAGGAATGTATGGTTTGCTTTAAGCGCGGATGGCATTAATCCTTTCGGGGAGCAGAGCAGCAATCACAGCACCTGGCCCGTGACTCTATGTATGTATAACCTTCCTCCTTGGATGTGCATGAAGCGGAAGTTCATTATGATGCCAGTTCTCATCCAAGGCCCTAAGCAACCCGGCAACGAAATTGATGTGTACCTAAGGCCATTAGTTGAAGAACTTTTACAGCTGTGGAATGGAAACGGTGTACGTACGTGGAATGAGCACAGACAGGAGGAATTTAACCTTAAGGCGTTGCTGTTCGTGACCATCAACGATTGGCCCGCTCTCAGTAACCTTTCAGGACAGACAAACAAAGGATACCACGCATGCACGCACTGTTTAGATGACACTGAAAGTATATACATGGACAAATGCAGGAAGAATGTGTACCTGGGCCATCGTCGATTTCTTCTGACCAACCATCAATGTTGAAAGAAAGGCAAGCATTTCAAAGGCGAGGCAGATCACCGGAAGAAGCCCGCCATGCGCGCCGGTGATCACGTGCTTGCTATGGTCAATGATTTACACTACGTAATCTTTGGAAAGGGTCCCGGTGGACTAGCTGTTCCGAATGACGCTGAGGGACACGCACCCATGTGGAAGAAGAAATCTATATTTTGGGACCTACCCTACTGGAAAGACCTAGAGGTCCGCTCCTCAATCGACGTGATGCACGTGACGAAGAACCTTTGCGTGAACCTGCTAAGCTTCTTGGGCGTGTATGGGAAGACAAAAGATACACCTGAGGCACAGGAGGACCTATAATGTTTGCACGAAAAAGACGGCATGCCTCCGAAGCAGTATAAAGGTCCTGCCAGCTACGCTCTTACGAAAGAAGAGAAAGAAATCTTCTTTGAATGCCTGCTCAGTATGAAGGTCACGACTGGCTTCTCGTCGAATATAAAGGGAATAATAAATATGCCAGAGAAAAAGTTTCAGAACCTAAAGTCTCATGACTGCCACGTGATTATGACGCAACTGCTTCCGGTTGCATTGAGGAGGCTTCTACCGGAAAACGTCCGATTAGGCATTGTGAAGCTATGTGCATTCCTCAATGCAATCTCTCAGAAGGTGATCGATCCATAAATCGTACCAAGGCTAAGGAGTGATGTGGCGAGATGTCTTGTCAGTTTCGAGCTGGTGTTCCCACCATCCTTCTTCAATATCATGACGCACGTCCTAGTTCATCTAGTCGACGAGATTGTCATCCTGGGGCCCGTATTTCTACACAATATGTTCCCCTTTGAGAGGTTCATGGGAGTCCTAAAGAAATATGTCCATAACCGCGCTAGGCCAGAAGGAAGCATCTCCATGGGCCATCAAACAGAGGATGTTATCGGGTTTTGTGTTGACTTCATTCCTGGCCTTAATAAGATAGGTCTCCCTAAATCGCGGTATGAGGGGAGACTGACTGGAAAAGGCACTCTTGGAAGAGACTCAATAATATGCAGGGACGGATATTCTTGGTCTCAAGCACACTACACAGTTCTACAGAACTCTACCTTGGTGACCCCGTATGTCGATGAACACAAGAACAGTCTGCGCTCCAAACACCCGGAGTAATGCGACGACTGGATTACATGTGAACACATCAGGACTTTCAGCAGTTGGTTGGAAACACGTCTCAGAGGTGACAACACTGTTTGTGATGAGTTGTACTTGTTGTCCAGGGGACCATCTTTGACTGTATTGACTTACAAAGGATACGAGATAAATGGGAATACATTTTACACGATCGCCCAAGATCAAAAGAGCACCAACCAAAACAGCGGTGTCCGCTTTGATGCAGCAACCGAGAGCGGAAAGGACACATATTATGGTTACATAGTGGACATATGGGAACTTGACTACGGACCTGATTTTAAGGTCCCTTTGTTTAAGTGCAAATGGGTCAATCTGTTAGGCGGCGGGGTACAGGTAGACACACAGTACGGAATGACAACAGTGGATCTGAAAAATCTTGGGTACACTGATGAACCGTTCGTCCTAGCCAATGATGTGGCACAGGTTATCTATGTGAAGGACATGTCTACCAAACCGAGAAAAAGAAAAGACAAGGAAGCGAATACATCATACGATGAGCCAAAGCGCCACATAGTTCTTTCAGGAAAAAGGGACATCCTGGGAGTGGACGGCAAGACAGACATGTCTGAAGATTATGAAAAGTTTCATGAAATTCCTCCCTTCAATGTCAAGGCTGACCCAAGCATCCTGATAAACAATGAAGATTATCCATGGTTACGGCGCAATAAGAAAATGACACAAGCGAAGAAAAAGTGAAGACTTTCTCCCGCAACTATTATGATGATACCATGCCAAATTTATAACAGACGAACATGCTACCATTGTCCGTTTTGTACATGCACATGCTATGTGGGTGAGATTATGATACCATCCCAACTTTCAACTTTTTCAGAGTTCATTTGAAATGCTTTCATGTCTTATGGTTCGAAACTTTGATACTTCGAAAGTGATTGTCCATTTTGTACACGAAGTGCATCAAGTTTTTGTCGTAACCCTCTCTACTTTTTGGAACATGCTATGTGGGTGAAATGATGATACCATGCCAAATTTCAACCTTTTCAGAGTTCATTTTGAAATGCTTTCCAATTTCAGAGTCATTTAGCTCAAATAATGAATTAATAGCAAACAGAATGAACTACAAAACTTTTATGAAAATAAAAAAAATCAATTAAAATATTATGTTATGATCAACTAAAATAAAACTATAATATTCTTCAATAGCAAAAAGAATATAATTTTTGTGACCTAAAATCAAACTATAAGTATTTAATTGTAAGTATAAATAAAAAATAAATAGCAAAGAAGAAAAAAATTATATAAACTAGTGATTCACACAAATTTTATAAAATTCAAATTTAAACTATTCAAAATTTTAAAACTAATGGCACTAACAGAAAGTTTATAATTTTTGTGACCTAAAATCAAAAAGAAATCACTAAAAACCTATAAGTATTTAGTTGTAAGTATAAATAAAAAATAAATAGAAAAAAAATTCTATTTTTATAGTAAAGTTATTCATAAACTAGTGATTCACACAAATTTTTAAAAATTCAGATTTAAACTATTCAAAATTTAAAACTAATGGCACTAACAGAAAGTTTATAATTTTTGTGACCTAAAAGCAAAAAAGAAATAACTAAAAAACTGTAAGTATTTAGTTTTAAGTAGAAATAAAAAAATAAAAAACCAAAAAAATGTAGAAATAAAAAAGAAAAAACCAAAAAAATGCAACCTACTGGGCCTCCACGGCCTGAATACGACTAGAAACCCTACATGGGCCAGGATTCAGGCCCGCAGAGGCCCAATAGGCCCATAGGCAGTAGCAAGTTTAGGCCCGAAAGCCTGCATTAGAGAGGAGCTCGAATGGGGAGGCACAACAGCGCTTATAAACAAGTGCTGGCGCCCTTCAGCTAGCGATGTGGGACTAAACTTCAGCTAGCGATGCAGCACAAGGCCATTGGTCCTGGTTGGTGCCACCAACCGGGACCATAGGCCTCTGCTTCCCGCCCTTTCGGCTGCCGAAAATTGGCCTTTGGTCCCGGTTCGTCGCACCAACCGGGACTAAAGGGAGCATTAGTCCCGGGTCGTAGCACGAACCGGGACCATTGATCTGGCTATATAAGCCAACACTTGTGAAAAATTTTACAACTTCACCGTCAGTTCGTGCCCGACGCCCCAGCGCTGCTCCTCGTCGCCGTCGCCATCATCGCCCCTGCCTCCGACGCCGTCGCCGCGCCGCCCCTGCCCCCGACGCCGTCGCCGTGCCGCCCTACCTCCGACGCCGTCGCCGCGCCGCCCCTGCCTCCGGTGCCGTCGTCGCGCCGCCCCTGCCGCCGACCACGTCGTCGCCGCGCCGGCCCCTGCCCCGCGCCCTAGCCCCTTCCCGCGGCCCGCCCCCGCCCACCGACGCCGTCGCCATCATCGCCCCTGCCTCCCCCGCCATCGCCAGAGCCAGAGCCCCCGCTGTGAGGCGCCGCGCCCATCCGGCTCAAAGCATGTTTTTATTAGATTAATTTCTTATTAGATTTATTACGTTAATGTTTTTGTTCACAGCATGTTTTTGTTCATATATGTATTTTTTTGTTCATTTGTGTATTAATGTTTTTGTTGCATATATGTAATTTTTTTCAATGTATATATGTATGTGGTAGCTATATATGCATGATGAGGGGGGTGGGGGTCGATATACCCCCTCCCCGATAATTTCAACATGAGCGGAGAGGTCGATATAGCCCCTCCCCGACAACATGAGAGAGGGACGAGGGGTCGAGAGAACTAAATAAGATGATGTTGATGATGTTTTTTTCCTGTTGATGATATGATGATGTTGATGATGTTTTTTTCTGTTGATGATATGATGATGTTTTTTTTTCTGTTGATGATATATATGATGATGTTTTTTTTCATATATGCATTTTTTCATATATATGATGATGTTAGTGGAGAGGAAAAAGTAAAATAAGGAAAAGGAAAATAAGTAGAGAAAGAAGGAGAAGAAGAAGGAGAAGACGAGGAGAGGAAGAAAAGGAAGAGGAGAAGAAGAAAGGAATAGAGGAGAAGAAGAGAAAATTAGAATATATATTCTATTTTCTCTTTTCTCCTCTATTCCTTTCTTCTTCTCTTCTTTTTTTTCTTCTTTTTTTTCTTCGACACATGGGGGGGTCGAGAACGTCGGACATTCATGAGAGAGGCGGAAGAAGGGGAAAGAGGGAGAAGAAGAGGAGAGGAAGAAGAGGAAGTCTTCTCCTCTATTCTTTCTTTTCTTCTTTTTCTTCTTCTTCTTCCTCTTTATTTTATCGGGAACGAGGGTCATGGAGAGGCCAGGAGCGTAGAGGAGAAACCTAAATAAAGTATCGTCGGTGTGAGATACATGTACCGTCGGTGTCGGACACTACACCCACATCCCACAAGTGGCGCGGGCTTCGACGCCCACGTCACTTGTGGGACGTGGATGTAGTGTCCGACACCGAAGGCCACATGTATCTCACACCCACGATACTTGCTAGCTATTTAGGGTTTCCTCTACCGAAAAGAAGAGGAGAAATAAATAAGAAGAAGAAAAAAGAAGAAATTCTATTTTCTCTTTTCTCCACTATTCCTTTCTTCTTCTCTTTTTTTTCTTCTTTTCTTCTTCTTATTCTTCTTCTTCTTCTTATTAGCCGGAAGTAGAGAGAGGTTTCCTAGTGCCAAAGTATTGAAGAAATCCATGCCTTCATCATTAGCCGGAAGTAACCAGGGCATGTTGGTACGAAGTTCTGCAAAGTTGTTCTGGAATGGAGTCCCGGATAGAATAATCCGCCTTTTGGTATGAATTCAGCAAAGGCCTTCCAAATAGCGATATTCGGAAGGCTCTTGCTGAACTTTGTATCAAAAAGCGAATTATCCTATCTGGGACTCCGTTCCAGAACAACTTTGAAGAGCTTCGTACCATCATGCACATGTTACTTTCGCCTAATGATGAAGACATGGTTTTGTTGAATCCCTTGACACTAGGCAACCTCCCGACCCCTCGGCGATCCTATCGAATCTCCTCTATTCTTTCTTCTCCTCTTATTTTTCTTCTTCTTCCTCTTTTTTTTATCGGGAAGGAGGGTCGTCGAGGGACATAGATGTAGTGTCGTCGTTGTCGATATATACCCCCTCCCGATAGCTTACTATGATTAGGTAGCTAGTTCTACGTTTGGCACTAATATATCCATCTGTCATGTTTGAATAATAATTGCCATGTTGTAAATATTTGTAGAAACTATGGACACCGCCCTAGACGAAGCAACAAAAGAAGCGTTGTTGAGGGACATAATCGCAGAAGGAAGTGATGCCATCTCGTTGTTTCTCAACGAAAACGATGGTCTGGAAGGAGAGGGTGAACAAGCTGGCTACGGTGACCTAATGCCGGTGCAAGAAGAAGAACATGAGGACGGCTCCGGTGACCCAATGCCGGTGCAAGGAGACCGTGATGACGGCTCCGGTGACCGAACCAAGTCCGGCCAGGTATATATATTAGTTAAGCCTATGCTGACTAGCTGATTGATGCATTCATTGTTTTGGTATGTACACATATTAATTAAGTCTTTGTTCTTTTTTCTAGCCCTCCGAGATCGAGCACAATTTCGGTAAAGAGACGAGGCCCGAAGAAAAAGTTGAGCTCGGATGAAAAGTTTGAGATCATAGCAATCGCGCCCGACGGCCAATCTATTGAACCCCTCCAGACAAAGAGCGCATTTGTTGCTCAGTGCGGGGTTCCGGTTAGGGACAAGATCCCGATAAGCATCCAGCAATGGTTTAAGCCGGCTACAGAAGACCCTGAGGTGTCTTATGTCAATGATATGCAGAAAAATGATCTTTGGACTGAGCTGAAGTCAAATTTCACCCTACCGCCTGAGGATAATCCAGAGAACCCAGTTAAAGAGAAATTAATCAAGTCTTTTGCTCTGAAGAGGATGGCAGAACTATTCAGGAGGTGGAAGAAAGAGCTGAATAAGTTTGTCGAAAATAACGAGACACCAGAATTCAAGGGCAGATATGAGAAGATCAGAGATCACTGGCCCGCATTTGTGGCCTACAAGACATGGGAAAAGAGTCAGAAGATGTCAGCGACAAACAAGCAAAATGCTGCGAAGAAGAAGCTTCACCATCGCACGGGGTCAGGTGGCTACCTCGTAGCCCGGCCTAAGTGGTCCAAGACTGAGAATGATCTGGTTCATAAAGGGATCGAACCAGAGACAATTAACTGGCCAGACCGTTGCCGGACTTGGTTCTTCGGGGCTGGAAGAACCTTGGACCCTGTAATAGGGAAGTGCATTTGACGAACGATCAAATGGACATACCAGTCAGTAAGCTTAAGCAGTATATCGAAGCAGCGCAGGAAGGGACGTTCTTTCCAGACAGAGAGAACGACGAGCTCACAATGGCCCTCGGGAATCCTGAGCACCCTGGACGTTCACGAGGCACGCCAGGCTCCATTCCGTGGAAGGTTGAGTTTCCGTACACAGGCGGTTACAAATCCCATGAGAGGAGGAAAAAAGTGCAGCAGACCCAAATGCAGGCGCTGCAAGCAAGGGTAGACGCGATAGAGGAACGAGAAGCAAATCGCAGCAAACGTACTGCGGAAGCCTCCCCCGAAGCTACCCCGCCATCTCAGCGCACAAGCAGCGTGGCTTCCACCGAGCTGCTTCAGCCGGAGCATGCCTTGACGGCTCCTGCCAGCTATCCCGTGGATGCTATAACGGAGTCTCAAAATTGCCACCTTATGACGCAATGGATGAATTTGAAGGTCAAGGCGGCTGTTGGCTTTGTTTATCCTACTGAACCCGGCGCAACTTTTCACTGCCGGCCGATTCCAGAAGGATATGCTAGGGTGATGGTGGATGAGATAACGGAGGGATTTGAGGACCTCCAGCTTGACCACCCTACCGGTGAAGGGGAGACTCGGCTGGGGTCTGCTCTGAAGACTCCATGCCTATGGCGGAAGGAGCTCATCAACCTTCCGAACTGGATGCCTCCGCCTCCTCCTCCTCCTCCGGCAAGTCAGGGCACTCCGCCTCCACCGCCTCCTCCTTCGGCGAGTGACGATCAGGGCCCTTGGCCGGCTCCTTCTCCGGCGCGTGGCGGCACTCTGCCTCCTTCTCCGCCTGCGCCGACGCGCCCGAGCAGCCAACCTCCTCCTTCTCCGCCTCGTCAGCAAGGGCGGAAGAGACCTGCCACCGCTCCAGCTGCTCCGGCGCGTCGTATTCCTTCTCCTCCGCCTCTTAAGAAAGTAAAGAAGACAAACACTCCGTCTTCTCGGTCGGCGTCTAGCAGTACAACCAGAGGCGGGAGGACATACAGATTCGGTCCTTCTCTGAAGACTCCAGAGAAGTTACCATATGAGAGGACCCCGGAGGAGAACGCCGAGATCGCGCGAGAAGAAGTGAGGAACTTCTTTGAAGGGGTGAAAGCAAAGAAACATCCACCTCCGGAGGAGAAGGTAGATCGGTTGAAAGTGAAGCGCACTCTGGCTGCCCTGACAAAACCACCGAAGTCTCCGCCGAAAGGAAACTATGACCGCATTATTGGAAAGGAATTTGCCGAAGCGGAGTGGTCGGGAAGTACTGTCAGTGATCAAAGGCTGAAAGAACGACGAGCTGGGAAACAAATTGCCCAGCTCGGCGAACAAGCGAAGCAATCGTGCCCCCCGCTCAAGGTGCCTAGCCACAATGTCGATAATGATCCGAGGATGGTGCCCGGTTATAGCAATCTTGCAGATTACCTGCCCAACGAAGTACATTATGAACCCATGGACATGCAGATACAAAGATACGAGTACGGGAAGCCTCTCGTCAAAGATGAAAGATCTCTATCAACGATGATGCGAAGATTGCATGATTGGTACTTGAAAATCTGCAGAGACGCTGGGGGGAGGAGTACTTTGTATGTGAAAGTTAAAAAGGAGCATGACCTCGTTGGAATTGATCTGTTGCCTGTTCCATTTGAGGAGTTCTATCAGTTTTTCAATCAATTGGCCCTCGATAAAACAACGGTCACCTGCTACTGTCTGTAAGTAGTACTACTTCTGTCATTAAGTTTCTCTATATAGCTTAGCTCTTTCATTGCATGTATTTATAATCATCCTAACTATATTATTCATATTGAAGATCGCCGAATTGAAGAAAAGACAAGTCGGTGATATTGGGTTCATTAACACATATCTCATAGATGCAACTGAGGTTAAACTTCATGCCGCAGCTACCGAGGCCAACTTGCTACGATCGTTCGTAATAAATGAAAACAAAGATATACTACTCTTTCCTTACAACTTCAAGTGAGTGTTACTATCTTGTGCGTATTCGGTTTCCCTTATATATTAGTCAAGGTTATAGTAATGTAATTGATGAGTTATGATGCGTGTGCAGTTTCCACTATATTCTCCTAGAGATTAAGCTTGAGCAGGGACTAGTAACTGTCTTAGACTCAAGACGAAAAGATCCCCAGGACTATGCAGACATGACTCAAATACTCGAGAAGTAAGTTAAATCGATCATTATCCACCATATCAGCAACTTTGTTCATTTCCTGATATATCAAGTAATTGTTTTCTTTGTCCGGCAGGGTTTGGAGAAAATTCACCAGAAAAGCTCCGGGACTGCCGAAGGAGCTGCAATTTAGACACCCGAAAGTAAGTACTATAGTAGCATTTTAAGCGCATCTACTAGTCATTCAAGCGCTAGTTTCATCAATACCATTTGGCATTCTTGCTTATCAGTTTGATTAACCTCTATTTCTTGTAAAGTGGTTGTGGCAGGAACAAGGGAATGATTTCTGTGGATACTATGTTTGCGAGTCCATCCGCCACACGACCTGTGAGCGGGGCTACACTGAAGAACAATATGAAGTACGTAAATAACAACATTCACAATTTTATTTTATTACCATCATTTGTGTTGAGTTTCATTCATTCATATATATATGTATTGACCCCCTTCTTTAAATTAGATGTTTCGGAAGCGGGATGAACTCCTAGCACCAGCTCGCATGCGAGCAATTCAAGAGGAATTGGCGGCATTCTTTCTTGACCACGTGATCCCTGAAAACGGAGAATTCTATGTGGACCCTGAGTCCATATGATTATATTTGTAAGAGATAATTATTGTATATATGTAGCCGGTAGTGTCAGATAGATATA
>NC_053027.1:41771413-41865698 GCF_003073215.2 Triticum urartu | reverse complement strand
AGAAGAGGAAAGGAGGCAAGAGGTGGCCGCGCGCCCCTCCCCTTCCTAGTCCGAATAGGACAAGGGAAGGGGGGCGGCGCCCCCCCTTTTCCTTTCCCTCTTCCTCCTCTTTCCCCCCTTCTCCTTCTCCAACTAGGAAAGAAGAGAGTCCTACTCCCGGTGGGAGTAGGACTCCCCCTTGGCGTGCCCCTCCTTGGCCGGCCGCCCCCTCCCCTTGGCTCCTTTATATACGGGGGCAAGGGGGCACCCTAGGACACACAAGTTGATCTTCATGATCATTCCTTAGCCGTGTGCGGTGCCCCCCTCCACCATATTCTACCTCGGTCATATTGTAGCAGTGCTTAGGCGAAGCCCTGCGACGGTTGAACATCAAGATCGTCACCACACCATCGTGCTGACGGAACTCATCCCCGAAGCTTTGCTGGATCGGAGCCCGGGGATCGTCATCGAGATGAACGTGTGCCAAGAACTCAGAGGTGCCGGAGTAACGGTGCTTGGATCGGTTGGACCGTGAAGACGTACGACTACATCAACCACGTTGTGCTAACGCTTCCGTTGTCGATCTACAAGGGTACGTAGATCACACTCTCCCCCTCTCGTTGCTATGCATCACCATGATCTTGCGTGTGCGTAGGAAATTTTTTGAAATTACTACGTTCCCCAACACTGCCTTGTTGCCGACTCCAACACCTCTTATATAACCCAAAACTTCCAGAAAGAAACCTAGATCAGGAGTTCCGCCAGAAGCCTTCATAGCCACCGAAAACCAATCTAGACCCGTTCCGGCACCCTGCCAGAGGGGGGAAATCCCTCTCCGGTGGCCATCTTCATTATCTCGGCGCTCCCATGATGAGGAGGGAGTAGTCAACCATTGGGACGGAGGGTATGTACCAGTAGCCATGTGTTTGATCTGTCTCTCTCTCTTGTGTTCTTGAGTCGGCACGATCTTGATGTATCGCGAACTTTGCTATTGTAGTTGGATCTTATGATGTTTCTCCCCCTCTACTCTCTTGTGATGAATTGAGTTTTCCCTTTGAAGTTGTCTTATCGGATTGAGTCTTTAAGGATTTGAGAACACTTGATGTATGTCTTGCACGTGCTTATCTGTGGTGACAATGGGATATCATGTGATCCACTTGATGTATGTTTTGGTTATCAACTTGTGAGTTCCGTGACCTCGTGAACTTATGCATAGGGGTTGGCACACGTTTTCATCTTGACTCTCCAGTAGAAACTTTGGGGCACTCTTTGAAATTCTTTGTGTTGGTTGAATAGATGAATCTGAGATTGTGTGATGCATATCGTACAATCATACCCACGGATACTTGAGGTGACATTGGAGTATATAGGTGACATTAGGGTTTTGGTTGATTTGTGTCTTAAGGTGTTATTCTAGTACGAACTCTATG
This sequence comes from Triticum urartu, assembly GCF_003073215.2. Taxonomy (NCBI): domain Eukaryota; kingdom Viridiplantae; phylum Streptophyta; class Magnoliopsida; order Poales; family Poaceae; genus Triticum; species Triticum urartu. The sequence goes on along the minus strand of NC_053027.1, from coordinate 41,864,289 downwards.
ATAGATTGATCAGACAGAATAACTTTGAGGTGGTTTCGTACCCTATAATAATCTCTTCGTTTGTTCTCCGCTATTAGTGACATTGGAGTGACTCTTTATTGCCTGTTGAGGGATAGTTATATGATCCAATTATGTTATTATTGTTGAGAGAACTTGCACTAGTGAAATTATGAACCCTAGGCCTTGTTTCAACACATTGCAATATCGTTTTATCTCACTTTTATCATTAGTTACCGTGCCATTTTTATATTTTCAGATTACAAAAACCTATATCTACCATCCATATTGCACTTGTATCACCATCTCTTCGCCGAACTAGTGCACCTATACAATTTACCATTGTATTGGGTGTGTTGGGGACACAAGAGACTCTTTGTTATTTGATTGTAGGGTTGTTTGAGAGAGACCATCTTCATACTACGTCTCCCACGGATTGATAAACCTTAGGGCATCCACTTGAGGGAAATTTGCTACTGTCCTACAAACCTCTACACTTGGAGGCCCAACAACGTCTACAAGAAGAAGGTTGTGTGGTAGACATCAAGCTCTTTTCTGGCGCCGTTGCCGGGGAGGTTAGCGCTTGAAGGTATATCTTTAGATCTTGCAATCAAATCTTTTTGTTTCTTGTTTTATCACTAGTTTATTCTATAAAAGAAAACTACAAAATATGGAATTAAGGTTGCCTCTTATGCTTCATCTTTTTAATATCTTTCATGAAAATAAGGATTCCGATAATTGTGCCAAAGTGTTAGAAGAAGAATGTATTAAAATGTTTGGCACTAAATCTTAGGATGATGAGCATGATTGCAATGTTATTAGTATGAACTCTTTGAATATCCATAGTACTAATGATGATTGCACTAGTCATGATGAAAATGTCTCTTATAAGCATGTCAAGTTTTGTGGAATACATAGAGCTTGCAAGCACACAGCGAATAGGGAAGATAGATTTTGCAAGAGGCGTAGGTATTTGGAAACTAAATGGTTGCAAGAAAGGCTAGATGATTGTGCTGAAAGATTCAATATTTATCGCCATCCTTGTGAACTTTGCAATGAACATGGTCATTTAAAGCTCCAATGCTATTTGTTTCATGATCAAATCATGTCAAAAAATTGTGATAACTTGATTACCCTTGAGCATAATAAAGAGCTTAGTCTTCTTTTGGGGTATGAAGAAATGAAACGTATAACTGAGGGTATTCCAAAATTTAATATTGATAGATTTCTTGATTTTGATCTAGAAGAAATTTTTATGTATTGTGCGGTGAATTGCATTGAAAATCCTTATATTGCCAATTACATAAAGACAAGAAAACAAATAGAATATGAAGAGAATACTAATGAAAGGGAAGAGAATTCCCAATATTCTCCTATTATTTCTTATGATGAATCAGGTAACGAGGAGGAGCCTCCTATTCAACCAATCTCATTAATAAGGAGCTCCGAAAAGGGGATTAAACCCACACATGATGTGAAGAAGAAAAATAAAAGACGGAGAAGCAAAGGTAAAAATGCATCCCTCCCAGATGATGTTGCTCCTATTACTCATTGTGATGATGATAATTGTTATACTATTGGTGCTATCCATACTATTAATGATGAGAGTGATTATGCTTATGATATGAAAAGGCCCAAGCTTGGGGATGCTATGTTTGATGAGAATGACATGTTTGAGAATGTATTTGCTGCAACTAATGTTTGTCCCAAGCTTGGGGATGCTATTATTAATGAAGATGATATTTGTAGTCTCCCAAGTTTTGATATGCAAATTTATTATGATGATAGCATGCCTCCACCTTATGATGATTATATTGATGAAAGTGGGTTTGGAAGAGTGTCAACTTTAGGAAGTAATGATCCCACTATTTTGGAGGATGTTGAATCTTATTGTAATAATTATGAAAGTGGATTTGTAGAGGTCATGACTTTATTTAGTAATGATTCCACTATCTTGGCGGAGGTTTCAATTGGTTATGATGAGAACAAAGTTGCTACCTATGATGATTATTGTGATGACACTTATGCTATAAAAAGTAGTAATGATTATATTTATAAAACTTTTCATTATTATAATTACCATTTTTCTGAACATTACTATTTTAATGTGGAAACAATTTATAGTATTTGAGTCTCTTATGATACTCCCACTATTCCGAATGAGAAGAATTTTGCTTATGTGGAGAGTAATAAAATTTCTGTGCTTGTAGATCATGAAAATAATGCTTTAGGTGCTGGTTATATTGTTGAATTCATTCATGATTCTACTGAAAATTACTATGAGGGAGGAACATATGCTTGTAGGAATTGCAATAATATCAAGTTTCCTCTCTATGTGCTTAAAGTTTTGAAGTTATGCTTGTTTTGCCCTCCTATGCTAGTTGATTATGGTTCCCACAAGTTGTTTGCTCACAAAATCCCTATGCATAGGAAGTGGGTTAGACTTAAATGTGCTAGTCATATTCTTCATGATGCTCTCTTTATGTTACAATTCTTATCTTTTATGTGAGCATCATTGAAATCATCATGCCTAGCTAGGGGCGTTAAACGATAGCGCTTGTTGGGAGGCAACCCAATTTTATTTTTGTTTCTTGCTTTTTGATTCTATTTAGTAATAAATAATTCATCTAGCATCTGTTTAGATGTGATTTTATGCTTTTAATTAGTGTTTGTGCCGAGTAGAACCTTTGGGAAGACTTGGGGAAAGTCTTTGCGATCTTGCTGTAAAAAACAGGAACTTTAGCGCTCACGATATTTGCTTTCATTTCTTACTGGAGAGTGATATTTAGTTAATTCTTTTTTCAGATGATTAATAGATAAATTACTCACGTCCAGAAATTTATTTTATAATTTTTGGGGTTCCAGAAGTGGTCGAAACCTACAGATTACTACAGACTGTTCTGTTTTTGACAGATTCTGTTTTCTATGTGTTGTTTGCTTATTTTGATGAATCTATGAGTAGTATCGGAGGGTATGAACCATAGATGAGTTTGAATACAGTATATATTACACCAATATGAATTTATAATGAGTTCACAACAGTACCTAAGTGGTGATTTATTTTCTTATACTAACGGAGCTTACGAGTTTTCTATTAAGTTTTGTGTTGTGAAGTTTTCAAGTTTTGGGTAAAGATTCGATGGGCTATGGAATAAGGAGTGGCAAGAGGCTAAGATTCGGGATAACCAAGGCACCCCAAGGTAATATTCAAAGACAACCAAGAGCCTAAGATTGGGGATACCCCGGATGGCATCCCCTCTTTCGTCTTCGTTCATCGGTAACTTTACTTGGAGCTATATTTTTATTCACCACATGATATGTGTTTTGCTTTGAGCGTCATTTTATTTTGTTTTGTTTTGATTGATGTTTGAATAAAATACCAAGATCTGAAATTATTAAATGTTAGAGAGTCTTCACATAGTTGCATAATTATTCGACTACTCATTGATCTTCACTTATATCTTTTGGAGTAGTTTGTCATTTGCTCTAGTGCTTCACTTATATCTTTTTAGAGCACGATGGTAGTTTTATTTTGAAGAAATGGATGATCTCTCATGCTTAACTTATATCATTTTGAGAGTCCTTTAGAACAGCATGGTAATTTACTTTGGTTATAAATTTTAAATGCTAAGAGAAGTTGGATGCTTGATAATTCTTTTGAGATATAAAGGTGGTAATATTAGAGGTGTGCTAGTTGAGTAATTGTGAAACTGATGAATACTTGTGTTGAAGTTGGCAAGTCCCGTAGCATGCATGTATGGTAAACGTTGTGTGACAAATTTGAAGCATGGGGTGTTCTTTGATTGCTTTCCTTATGAGTGGCGGTCGGGGACGAGCGATGGTATTTTCCTACCGATCTATCCCCCTAGGAGCATGCGCGTAGTGCTTGGTTTTGATGACTTGTAGATTTTTGCAATAAGTATGTGAGTTATTTATGACTAATGTTGAGTCCATGGATTATACGCACTGTCACCCTTCCATCATTGCTAGCCTCTTCGGTACCGTGCATTGCCCTTTCTCACCTTGAGAGTTGGTGCAAACTTCACCGGTGCATCCAAACCCCGTGATATGATACGCTCTATCACACATAATCCTCCTTATATCTTCCTCAAAACAGCCACCATACCTACCTATTATGGCATTTCCATAGCCATTCCGAGATATATTGCCATGCAACTTTCTACCGTTCCGTTTACTATGACATGCTCCATCATTGTCATATTGCTTTGCATGATCATGTAGTTGACATCGTAGTTGTGGCAAAGCCACCATTCATAATTCTTTCATACATGTCACTCTTGATTCATTGCACATCCCGGTACACTGCCGGAGGCATTCACATAGAGTCATATTTTGTGCTAAGTATCGAGTTGTAATTCTTGAGTTGTAAGTAAATAAAAGTGTGATGATCATCATTATTAGAGCATTGTCCCATGTGAGGAAAGGATGATGGAGACGATGATTCCCCCACAAGTCAGAATGAGACTCCGGACGAAAAATAAAATAAAATAAAAGGCCATAAAAAAAGAAGGCCCAAACAAAAAAGAGAGAAAAAGAGAGAAGGGACAATGTTACTATCCTTTTCCACACTTGTGCTTCAAAGTAGCACCATGATCTTCATGATAGAGAGTCTCTTATTTGGTCACTTTCATATCTAGTGGGAATTTTTCATTATAGAACTTGGCTTGTATATTCCAGTGATGGGCTTCCTTAAATGCCCTAGGTCTTCGTGAGCAAGCAAGTTGGATGCACACCCACTTAGTCTCTTTGATGAGCTTTCATATATTTATAGCTCTAGTGCATCCGTTGCATGGCAATCCCTACTCCTTGCATTAACATCAATCGGTGGGAATCTCCATAGCCCATTGATTAGTCGCGTCAATGTGAGACTTTCTCCCTTTTGTCTTCTCACACAACCTCAATCATCATATTCTATTCCACCCATAGTGCTATGTCCATGGCTCGCTCTCATATATTGCGTAAAAGTTGAAAGAGTTTGAAAAGGCTAAGTATGAAACAATTGCTTGGCTTGTCATCGGGGTTGTGCATGATGGGAGCATTTTGTGTGACAAAAATGAAGCATGGCCAAACTATATGATTTTGTAGGGATAAGTTTTCTTTGGCCATGTTATTTTGATAAGACATAATTGCTTGATTAGCATACTGGGAGTATTACTATTTTTATGTCAACAATAAACTTTTATCTTGAATCTTTCGGATCTGACCATTCATGCCACAATAGAGAAAAATACATTGAAGAACATGCTAGAAAGCATTCCACATCAAAAATTCTGTTTTTATCATTTACCTACTCGAGGACGAGCAGGAATTAAGCTTGGGGATGCTTGATACGTCTCCAACGTATCTATAATTTTTTATTGTTCCATGCTATTATATTATCAACCTTGGATGTTTATATGCATTTATATGCTATTTTATATGATTTTTGGGACTAATCTATTAACCTAGAGCCCAGTGCTAGTTTCTGTTTTTTCGTTGTTTTTTAGTATCGCAAAAAAGGAAAACCAAACGGAGTCCAATTGACCTGAAACTTCATGGAACTTATTTTTGGACCAGAAGAAGGCTAGGAAGTAGAAGAATTGGGCCAGAAGAGTCTCGGGCTGCCCACGAGGGTGGGGGCGCGCCCACCCCCTGGGCGCGCCCCCCTGACAGGTGGACAGCCCGGAGACCCCCTGCCTTGTTCCCGACTCCAACACCTCTTATATAACCCAAAACTTTCAGAAAGAAACCTAGATCGGGAGTTCCGCCGCCAGAAGCCTCCGTATCCACCGAAAGCCAATCTAGACCCATTTCGGCACCCTTTCGGAGGGGGGAATCCCTCTCCGGTGGCCATATTCATCATCTCGGTGCTCTCCATGACGAGGAGGGAGTAGTCCACCCTCGGGGCGGAGGGTATGTACTAGTAGCTATGTGTTTGATCTCTCTCTCTCTCATGTTCTTGAGTCGGCACGATCTTGATGTATCGCGAGCTTTGTTATTATAGTTGGATCTTATGATGTTTCTCCCCCTCTACTCACTACTAGGGAAAACCTTATACACAAAATCTTAGCAGCAGCGTGGTCTAAAAACAGGCGCTACTGCTAATTAGCAGTAGCGAGCTTCAGTAAAGAGCGCTACTAATGACTAAGTAGTAGTAGCGCTCTAGGTGAAAAGAGCGCTACTACTATAATTGCCATGGTGTTGCCCCCAGGCTAGATATAGTAGTAGCGCCCTTCCCGTGGACGCGCTACTGCTAAAGAACTTAGTAGCAGCGATTTTCTTCAAAACTCGCTGCTGCTAAGTATCACCGCAACTAATTAAGTTTATTCCCATACTGCTAAGCGAACAAGGTGTTTACCACCTTAAATATGTTACTTCTCAACCTATCTCGAGCACTTGGTGTTCATTGAACTATATGTGTATGATTTGTGGTTGCAATATGAATCCTCGCCTGTACCTATACAGGTATAGTGAGGATTCATGTTGACTATTTAGATTATACACAAAAAGATCAATGATGACCAATGTATATTTTTGATGTTTTTACATTGCTTAGACTTATAGCGTTTTTTCAGGACAAAGCGTTACTGATATTGGGATAAACAAAAGAAATAACTGCTTCCATTAGCAGTAGCAGTTTTCTCTAAAACGCGCTATAGATAAGTTAGCTATAGCGCATTTTCCATATGAGCGCTACTGCTAGTTCGAGTTAACCACCCCCTGAATCAAAATTTCGCTAAGTCCTCCTTCCCCCCACACCCCGGCCGGTTCCCCTGCTCCTGTCGCCGCAGCCCGAGCCCGAGCGCGCCCGCCCTCACCGCCGCCGCCGCCGCCCACCCTCAACCTCACCGCCGCCGCTCTCGACCACACTGTCGCCGCCCTCGACCTCACCGCCGCCGCCCTTGACCGAGCCCGCCGCCCTCGACCGAGCCCGCCGCCTAGGACCGCCGCCTCCCAATCTCGAGCCCGCCCTCGCCGCCCCTCCGTTCGCCGAGCACCTCCCCGCCAACGTCTCTCCCTCTGTTAAGCCCCCCACCCCTCCCCACCCTCTCTCTCTTTGCTTAGTTAGTAGATGATTTTAGTAGTAGTAGATGTTAATTTAGGGTTCATAGATAATGATTTTTAGAAGTAGTGATGGTAAACTAGTTGTATAATTAGCAGTAGTAGATGTTAATTAGTAGTAGATGTAGTAGTTAGATGTTAATTAGTAGTAGATGTAGTAGTTAGATGTTAATTAGTAGTAGTAGATGTGCTAGTTTCTTTCTATTTATAGTAAGTTTATATTTAGTAAGAACGAGTTGAATTAATAGAACTAGTTAGTAAGAACTTGTTGCTATTTTTTAGTTAAAGCAATTTTTCTCGCATCGACGTGGACGATGCCTATCCCGCATCCTCATCGTCGAGTCGACGGAGGACGACACCTGCTTGACCAGATGGGCCATGTCCGGGACTAGGCTCCGCCGGGGTGGTACTGGGAGGCGCTACCTACCGGGGGGCGCAGGTTGGTGAGGAGCCAGCCTGTCGTTGACCCGAACCTTCTTTGGTGGCGGTCGCGTGGGCCAGTGACGGTCCAGAGGCTCGAGGACTCCGCGGAGGTGGTGCGTCACCGTGTCAGTGAGGAAGACGCGCACGTCCGTCGCTACTTGTTTGCGTTGGAGCACAGGTTCTCCAATACCTGGCAGGTTCTCCAGGGATCTCACTGGAGCTATGATCCCGTGATGGTTCCTTCTCTGTGGGTGTCCACCGCCCGCGCCAATACCCGTCGTGTGCTAGGGTTTTAGTTGTACTAGTGATGTTATATGTATGACACTATTCGGGATGTATTAGTGATAATATTCGACGATGTACGGACGCATGAGATGATTTACTTTTTCTTATTGAATGCATGCTAATTTGAGTCCTATAAGATATTTTGAAATGTATATCTTGTGTTGCTCAATATCCAAGTGGCCGGTCATGCTTGCAGGTTACACCTCCGAGTGGCCTATGTTTTGCCGGAGTGTTGATTCATTTCCGTTCCGGCAAATTTCAGGCGCTCGATATGTCCTATTTTAGCAAAGGTCATGCCGGATTTTTCCGTGAATTTTGGCATGACTTTTACCAGAATATGTAGGAAATATCGAGTGCCCCGGATTTGTGTGTTGAGTATCCTGGTAGTTGTCTTCTATCGATTTTCAATTAATGTTTTAACTATGAGCATAGGAAATGTCTGACGACAAAAAGGATTTCGGTATTTGCAAATACTGCGAAGACGAGCGCGGCCTATGCGACGGAATCTTCCTAGATGATGATAGGCGCTTCAGCATCAAGCTGGACGAGAACTTCGAAGTGGATACAGTAAGTCACAACGACAAGTCTTTTTTCATAATTAAGCATGACATCTGCTTCATTTGCTTCAACTTATATTTTTTTACTATTCTACTAGCGTATCCCCTGCCATGCAAGAGTTTTTGTATTGGATAAGATAGGTTTCAGTCATACTATGGAGGTAAAGAAAGTTTACTTGAAGACCGAGCATGGTTATATTTTCCACACAAAATTATACAATTCAGACGACTACACCTATTTTGGATGCAAAACATGGCGAGCGCTATGCAAGACTTATGCATTTGAGCCTGACATGGTTATCACCTTTGATATTCGTCCGGAAGATGATATTGAAGGTAAAACCGACATCTGGGTCGATGTGCAGACGCCTCCAGTTACACCATTATGTAAGTTTCTCAACCATATTTATGTCTTTGATATTGTTTATTCAAAAATAGTTGACAACTAATTTGTATTGTCAGCTTATTTCGGTGCAAGCAAACATGTCCAGCGCTTGGTACACAGGACCTACTACTGTCCCAGGGCTGAACTAAATTGCGAGGAGCTAAGTCATTATGTTTCATGGCTTGAGGATCTTGATACTGTCAAGACAAATTTTCTTCCTGGACTTAGAAATGTTAGTACTGAAAACGTGCGACCAATAGTGTTCGTAATGAACTACGGTCACATCTATTTAGGAAGGATGGTAAGATTTTTACTATTTGTCCTCAGTGCATCTTTTCCATACATTATTTGTGAAGCTAAACTTCATTGCTAAGTATGTTACCATATGATGTTTTTTCAACAGGGACTCCCGATGAATATTGTGCCTTATGGGATCGAGACTAAAGGTACCATGAGTATTATTAGCTTACGGCCAAGATATCCTACATGTTACTTTAGTGCATTCAAGATCAGCGATGAATGCTTAATAGTGCAAGACTGGACCAGATATGTGATGGGGGAGCGCAGAGAAGTACTAGGGGGCAGCAAATAGATGTGCTACCCAAAATTAGGAGACAGGTTCATCTGCATGCTCCAACTTGATCAAGGAGGAGAGCTACACATGTTTTATGTTATTTTACCTAAGAGAGAGCAGCAGGAGTGATTAGCTAGCTAGAAATGAGTTTGAAGATGATGATGTGCTACACTATTACTATGATGATAAAATAGCTAGTGTTGGTGGTAATGACTATGATGATTATTATTAGCTAGTGTTGGTGGTGATTAGCTAGCTAGAATGAGAGTTTGAAGATGATGATGTGTGGTACACTATGACTATGATAATTAAATAGCTAATGTTGGTGGTAATGACTATGATGATGATTAAATAGCTTGTGTTGGCGGATTAGATTCAAGTGGAGGCAACATGTGGTGCACATCGAAAGTACTACTAGTCCAAACTAGATCAAGTTTGGATTTGTAGTATACTTTTGACATGCACCACATATTGCCTCCACTTGAAACTAATCCACCTTCATTTGACACACTGTTATGGACATAATGATGTAAACCTCATAACTGGTATTGTACCAATATTTGTACGATAAATACACTAAAAAATAAAAAATAAAAAAGAATACTAGTAGCGATGGACGGAAAACGCACTGCCAGTAGTTACATTAGCAGTAGCGCGGGATTGAACAAACGCTGCAGCTACTTGTCCTAGCAGTAGCGCATGTAACACGCGCTACTGCTAAGGAATAGCTGTAGCGCCTTACCAGTAGCGCATATCCCCGCGCTACTGATAGGCCTAAAACCCGCGCTGCTGCTAGCCTTTTCCCTAGTAGTGACTCTTGTGATGAATTGAGTTTTCCCTTTGAAGTTGTCTTATCTGATTGAGTGTTTAAGAATTTGAGAACACTTGATGTATGTCTTGCACGTTCTTATCTGTGGTGACAATGGGATATCATGTGATCCACTTGATGTATGTTTTGGTGATCAACTTGCAAGTTCCATGACCTCGTGAACTTATGCATAGAGGTTGTCACACGTTTTCGTCTTGACTCTCCAGTAGAAACTTTGGGGCACTCTTTGAAGCTCTTTGTGTTGGTTGAATAGATGAATCTGAGATTGTGTGATGCATATCGTATAAGCATACCCACGGATACTTGAGGTGACATTGGAGTATCTAGGTGACATTAGGGTTTTGGTTGATTTGTGTCTTAAGGTGTTATTCTAGTATAAACTCTATGATAGATTGATCAGAAAGAACAACTTTGAGGTGGTTTCGTACCCTACAATAATCTCTTCGTTTGTTCCCGCTATTAGTGAATTTGGAGTGACTCTTTGTTGCATGTTGAGGGATAGTTATATGATCCAATTATGTTATTATTGTTGAGACAACTTGCACTAGTGAAAGTATGAACCCTAGGCCTTGTTTCAACACATTGCAATACCATTTTAGCTCACTTTTATCATTAGTTACCTTGCTGTTTTTATATTTTTCAGATTACAAAAACCTATATCTACCATCCATATTGCACTTGTATCACCATCTCTTCGCCGAACTAGTGCACCTATACAATTTACCATTTGTATTGGATGTGTTGAGGGCACAAGAGACTCTTTGCTATTTGGTTGCAGGGTTGTTTGAGAGAGACATCTTCATCCTACGCCTCCCACGGATTGATAAACTTTAGGTCATCCACTTGAGGGAAATTTGCTACTGTCCTACAAACCTATGCACTTGGAGGCCCAACAACATCTACAAGAAGAAGGTTGTGTAGTAGACATCACAAAGCTCATAGTGATGTGCATTACCGAGAGGGCCCAGAGATACCTCTCCGATACACGGAGTGACAAATCCTAATCTCGATCTATGCCAAACCAACAAACACCATCGGAGACACTTGTAGAACATCTTTATAATCACCCAGTTACGTTGTGATGTTTGATAGCACACAAGGTGTTCCTCCGGTATTCGGGAGTTGCATAATTTCATAGTCAGAGGAACATGTATAACTCATGAAGAAAGCAATAGCAATAAAACTAAATGATCATTATGCTAACCTAACGGATGGGTCTTGCCCATCACATCATTCTCTAATGATGTGATCCCGTTCATCAAATGACAACACATGTCTATGGCCAGGAAACTTAACCATCTTTTATTAACGAGCTAGTCTAGTAGAGGCATACTAGAGACACTCTGTTTGTCTATGTATTCACACATGTACTAAGTTTCCGGTTAATACAATTCTAGCATGAATAATAAATATTTATCGTGATATAAGGAAATATAAATAACAACTTTATGATTGCCTCTAGGGCATATTTCCTTCAAAGTGCACCTAATTCGGCAGCAACAATAACACACAACCACTGCTCACATGCGTGTTACCAACATGTCCTCCATAGCTTGGTCACCGCCGCGGGCAGGTACTGCTGCTTTCAACTCTGACACCGCAATATTTTTTATTTGGGAAGGTAGAGTATTGGTGTGGTTGGTAGGGATTATGAGGGTCGCTTTGTCATATAGCATGCAATGAGATAATTACTGTTGTTCTGGATCCCGATATGGCCGAGGCTTTAGCTCTTCGGCGAGCTGTCTAGTTGGCACTGGATGAACATATTTAAAATGCTATCTTTGCCTCCAATTGCCTCTTCATGGTGTAGAGAGTTAAATCTCTAGCTTTCGACTGTTCTTCAATTGGCTCGGTGGTGGTTGACATTAAGCTGATCACTGGTGGCTTTGCCTCTGTGGTGTTCAAGCACGTTTGGCATCATTGTAATGTAGCAGCTCCTTTATTAGCTAAATTATGTATGCACTGTGTTAGTCCTAGTATTTTCTATTCCTGTTCCGGATTGTATCCAGGGAACACCGTGTAATACTGTTGATTGATTAATAAAGTTGGTCTTCTCTCAAAAGAAAAACAACCAATATGCATTGCACTCACATACCTTTTGTAGTACATACACATATACACCATATTTATTTAATTCAATGGGAGAAAAGAGGCTATTTAAACCCTGATTTTAATCTATTCTTTCTAGCAACCATCGTACAAGAACTCTTAATTAAAATCACACAAAAAATTACATTGGCCATTACTGAATATTTAAAAATATTCTTATAGTAATCAACAATTCATCATTATTCATTCAATAGAGGAGAGACATTGTATGAGTACATTGAACATTCATAGGTGCACTAGTTCGGTGAAGAGATGGTGATACAAGCATAGTAATGATAGTAGATATTGATTTTTGTAATAGGAACAATAAAAACAGCAAGGTAGCAATTGATAAAATGGAGCACAAACGGTATTGTAATGCTTGAAAATGAGGCATAGGGTCCGTACTTTCGCTAGTGCAATCTCTCAACAATGCTAATATAATTGGATCATATAACCATCCCTCACATGTGATGAAGAATCACTTCAAAGTTCTTATCTAGCGGAGAGCGTAAGAAGAAATTGTTTGTAGGGTACGAAACCACCTCAAAGCTATTCTTTCCGATCAATCTATCCTACAGTTCACACTAAAATGACACCAAGCTATTTTTTTCGATCGATCTAACCAAGAGTTCGTACTAAAATAACATCATATGATACACATCAACAATCTCTAATGTCACCTAGATACTCCAATGTCACCGCGAGTATACGTGAGTTGATTATACGATATGCATAAAACAATTTCAGATTCATAATACTCAATCCAACACAAAGTGCCTCAAAGAGTGCCCCAAGATTTCTACCGGAGAAACAAAGACGAGAACGTGCATCAACCCCTATGCATAGATTACCCCAATGTCACCCCAGGAATCCGCGAGTTGAGCGCCAAAAAATATATCAAGTGAATCAATATGATACCCCATTCTCACCGCGGGTATTCATAGCAAGACATACATCAAGTGTTCTCAAATTCATAAACATATTCAATCTGATAAAACGAAATCTCAAAGGGAAAACTCAATTCATCACAACAAGATAGAGAGGGAGAAACACCAAATGATCCAACTATATTAACAAAGCCCGCGATACATCAAGATCGTGACATCTCAAGAACATGAGAGAGAGAGAGAGATTAAACACATAGCTACTCGTACAAACCCTCAGCCCCGAGGGTGGACTACTCCCTTCTCATCATGGTGGCCGCCGGGATGATGAAGATGGCCTCCGGTGATGATTTCCCCCTCCGGCAGGGTGCCTGGACAGACTCTCAATTGTTTTTTGTGGCTATAGAGGCTTGTGACGGTGGAACTTCCAATCTAGGGTTATTTATGATGTTTTCTCTATTTATAGGATTTTTCAGCGTTGGAATCACGCGAAGATGGGCCTCTAGGTGGGCACAACCCACCTGGGCGCGCCTGGGCCTCCTAGAGTGCCCAGGTGTCTTGTGCTCACCCCCTTCACCTTCTGGTCCTCCCACGAAGCTTCTGGTGCCTCTTTTGTTCCAAACAAAATCGTCAAAAAGTTTCATTGCATTTGGAGAACTTTTATTTCTGCACAAAAAACAACACCACGATAGTTCTGCTAAAAATAGCGTCAGTCCAGATTAGTTCCATCCAAATTATACCAAAACCATATAAAATTGTTGTAAACATGGCATGAATACTTCATAAATTATAGATATGTTGGAGACATATCATCTGGCGTAGCCTTCTTCATCATAGCATCGGCCTCCTTCTGTATGTCATCAATGCTGCTAAAGTTCGAGCACCATTCCATGGTGTGCTCGAACTTCTTGCGGTCACCGAGCGAGCACCCAAGGAAGAATTCCCTCCATCCAATGCCCCAGGGGAAAGGGTTGGGGTTGGATTTGGAGTTCATGCCAAGGAGAGGTGGTGAAACAGAGGGGATTTGAGTGCGGTGCTGGGTTAGTGGGGTGGGTTAATATAGGAGCATTAGGCCGATATGAATGAATGCTGACCATTGATATGCGTGTTGTTCATAATGCAGATGGACAAGGGCAAGGAGGTGGTGCCACCATTTGAGAAGGGCAAGGAGGTTGTGCCTCCATTGGTCGAAGTGCCAGTGCATGATCACCCAAGCCCCAAGCGGAGGATCTATGGCCACTTCCATCAGGAGTCAGGACCAAACCACTTCTGCAAGGTTATCCTTGTTCCAAAGCTGGAGAGTCTACCATTGCCTCTAGACTTCACAAAGCACTTCCCCACCATCCCTACAGAGTTCAAGCTGAAGACGAACACAGGCTGCGCATAGAGGGTGAGGGTGATCGACGACAGGGTCCCCCTTGATCAGGGTTGGGCCACCTTCGCCGCCGTTCACCAGATCATGATACGGTACATGCTGACGTTCAAGCTGTTGTCCCCCGACACCATGAAGGTGATCGTCTTCAACGACGAGGGCGTGGAGGTGGTCACCAAGTGCAAGGAGCACGGCAATGCCTTCGTCGCGACCGCCTGAGCTCCTGTTATCCAATCCTTGGTTGTTCTTGCTTTAAGACTTTGGTTTCGTTTAGAACTTATCGTACTGTGTTGGTTTAAAACTTGTTCTGCGTGGTTAATACTTATGTTTGTTCCTAAGTTCTGTTGCTACTAGTTTAGTTCTTAGTAGTTCATGAGTGCCTTTGGTAACCTCACCACATCGAGGAGGAGGTTACCACACAACTATCTTGGGTGTAACCAAATGACCGGACTTGTGTTTCCCCTCAAACAAGTCCGCAACCAAACAGCAAGCCTTTCGTTTTAGCACATTCAGGCTAGAGGGGATGCAGGCAACCAATCAACATGCAGATGTTGGTTTTTAGCTTGTATATGCTCAGCCAGGCCCAACTGGGACAAGTATGCAAAGTGTCAAAAAAACGATGCAGGTAACCAAACGCGCCCATAGGTGATAACATCACACATATATAGGTAAAATAGATGATGTGGCAACTAATTAGGCTAGCCATAGTGGGGGTAACTTATGTAGTAACTTAACACATCCCAAGACAATTTTGCTTATGTGGCAAGTATTTAATGATGAAAGAGGTGCTTGTGGTAACATAATATGTTACTGTAACATAGTGCTTCCAGAGGAAAAATGTGTCTATGAGCTAATAAATGAAGCAATCTATAACACTACTATTATGTTACTTTGCACTATGAAGGTAGTAACTTAGACTAGTGTCATATGCCTGACACTAGTATAAGTTACTCCCCACTATGACTAGCCTTAATGAAGAAATAGAGACATGTGGTAACATAGCTAGTTACTCAAGTATAAGTAACATCACATATATCAAGACAAGATGAGTCTACAACCTAATAAATAAAGTGTTGCATGACATCACACATATGTTACTCCCCACTATAGAGGTAGTAATATAGACTAGTAACATATAGAAGATGATTTGTAGCACCAGGGTGCTCCACACCCCTATACGAACATTAAATTCAAAAAAAAATACCAAAAAATTGAAAAAAAAATCTGAAATTTTGGGATATCAACAAGGGTTCCCGATCTACTCCGTGTGAAATCTCGTAAAAAAATACCATGAAATATATTCGTGGCAAAAAAGACAAAAATTTCCTATGTGTAGAAAAAACTGTTGGGACGAGTTTTTGTTCGGACAATATTTTCTTTGCCATGGATACGTTTTCTGGTTTTTTTTCATGAAATTTCAGACAGAAGTAGATTGAGAACCCATGTTTGATGCCCTCAAATTTCAGATTTTTTTGGTATTTCAAATTTCAGACAGGAGTAGATTCGTATAGGGGTGTGTGCACACAGGAGCTTTGTGTATTTTCCAATAACATATGCATGTCTCTAGTCTAAGTTACTCTTTATTATGGCTAGTCTTCAACACATCGATTCACCATTAAGTTAATAAAAAAACACGTCGATTGATCAATGCAACTGTTCACCGCTTGGCACGAGCAGTTCGCTATCATAAAAAACAGAAAAAAAAACAGGGAACCGTTCAATATGCATGCACCTGTATGAATTTCCTCATTAATTATCATGTGGCAATTAAATACGTCAACTGCTACGGCCATGGCGTCCAACGAACTGCCATTACGTTTTAACCATCAATTCTTATTCACGTCATGTTCTATGCATAAACCAATATGCATTACCCTTTTTAAGAGATTTTTTATCTATTCGTCTTTAATTATGGCCATACAAGGAACACAAGATATGATAAATATTACATTCAGATCCGTAGACCACCAAGATACGACTACAAACATTGAAGCGAGCCGAAGACGCGCCGCCGTCTTCACCCCTTCCCTTATCGGAGTCGGGCAAACCTTATTATAGTAGACAGTCGGGAAGTTGTCGTGCTAAGCCCCGTAGGATCAACCACCACTATTGAAGAGTAGTATAGATCAAAAGGATCCAACCTGAAGACACGCGAACGTAGACGAACTATGGTCAGATCCGAACAAATCCATCAAGAGCAGATCTACCGGAGAGACAACTTCATACGCCCAACAATGATGCTAGACACACCACCGGGACAAGGGTTAGGAAGAATCTTATTCCATCTCCAGAGAGTTGTCGCTGTCTCGTCTTCCCGCGCAAGATGCAAATCCTAACAAAACTCGAGGAAACATCTAAATACAAAACCCTCCCATCGGCAAGGCCGGGATCCACCACGCCCCCATGGCTTAAGAGCACCGGAGATGAGGCGGACCGGCAACGGCGCTGACAAGAGGCAGAGGAGCCCTAGATTTGTTTTGGGGAGGAGGCGGTATTTTTTTCTGTTGGCTTGTAATAAGAATTGGTAGGGCCGGTGTTTGGACCTACCCGCAAAAAAAAAAACCGGAAATCCATATGGGCGGTCAAGGTTCCTAATAAAACGTAGTGTGTCTTGTGATGTTTTGCTCACGATTGTTTACGAACATGAGATCAATTCTTAGTCGTTAGGTACCTACATCTAAGGCCGCGTTCGGCAGTCCACCGCTCCTTCAAATCCTAGAATCTACGGAGCAGCTGTTAGCTCGCTCCAGGGATTATAACTCCAGCTCCGTCCGCTCCGGGAGCGGAGCGGAGGGCCAGCGAACACGCCCTAAGTTCTGTGGCTTTTATGCCTGACCTAAATCACTTAAACATGCTCTCCTACTCATACGTTAGAGATGTTTGGGGTGCTAATTTTTCATGTCCCCTAAACTATGGTTGTTTGATTTCTTGACTTGTTCTTTGGATATGATTACACATTTTTGGCGGTGATCTATTGGCATCTAGGAGGCCTGAAACTATGTCAGGAACAACCCTAAAGCCGCACATCCTTGACGTACAGTTATAGCTGAGAAGATCAAGGCATATGTGCACCTAATTCTACAGCATCAATAACACACAGCCACTGCTCACAGGCGTGTTACCAACATGTCCTCCATAGCTTGGTCGTCGCCGCCGGCAGGTATTGCTGCTTTCAACTCTGAGATTGCATTTTTTTTGAGAAGGCAGAGTATTGGTGTAGTTGGTAGGGATTATGAGGATCGCTCTGTCATAGCATGCAGTGAGCCAATTACTATTGTTTTGGATCCTGATATGGCCGAGGCTTTAGCCCTTCGGTGAGTTGTCTAGTTGGCACTGGATGAACATATTTCAAATGCTATCTTCACCTCCAATTGCCTCTCCATGGTGTGGAGACTTAACTCTTCAACTTTCGACTGTTCTTCAATTGGCTCGGTGGTGGCTGACATTAAACTGATCATTAGTGGCTTTGCCTCCATGTGTTCAAGCACGTCCGGCGGCATTGTAATGCAGCAGCTCCTTTATTACCTAAATTATGTATGCACTCTGTTAGGCCTAGTATTTTCTATTCCTGTACCGGATTGTATCCGGTGAACTCTGTGTAATACTGTTGATAGATTAACAAAGCCGGTGTTCTCTCAAATGAAAAAGAACCAATATGCACCGCACTCTTATACCTTTTATAGTGCATACACATATACACCATATTTATTTAATTCAAAAGGAGAAAAGAGGCTATTTGAACCCCGATTTTAATCTGTTATTTTTAGCAACCATCGTAAAAGAGCTCTTAATTAAAATCACACAACAAATTACATTGGCCATTACTGAATATTTAAAAATATACTTATAGCAATCAACAATTCATCATTATTCATTCAATAGAGGAGAGACGTTGTACGAGTACATCGAACACTCCATCCCTCTCCAGCATGTTGACTCTAACGCACCTTGCGTCTCCCCCGAACAGCTCGCCGCCCTGTGCCAGGACGCCATGACCACGCAGGAGCTCCCTACAGTTTTCCACGCTTTCCTTCTCGCAGCGCAACCACGCAAACGCTGGGGAAGCACAAGACAATCGATTTAATGTACTAGTGAGAATTCAGAGCATTAATTATAGGATTTTCATACAAATCTGATGTCAGAATTTAACCATGCCAAATCTGACGATTTTGATAATAAATTATGTTGGTGGGAGAATGGAAAATTCTTTCAGCAGACATGGCTAATCCTGGCAAGAACTTGCGTATGGCCAGATTCTCTATGTTTGCTGAAGAAGTTGCCATGATCTGACTAGCGTAGTTTGCCATCAAAATCATCAGATTTGCCATTGTTAAAAATCAGACGTAAGAACTTTTTTTAGCATTACTAGTAATTATATATCGGTAAACAATGACGAAATGATTGTATTTGGTTACGATACCAGGGTAAGCTGGCACGATTTGCTTTGTGAAGGTGCAGTAGCCCGATGTCTCCTCCGGAAGGCTGAACATGCCGGTGGACGCCACGGTGGCGCGTAGAGCCTGCCATCGGTCTGCCATGCACCGCTGCGCGAAGTCAAAGAGCCGCCTTGTGTCCTTGTCGTCATCGTAGGCGTCAGAGACCAAGGTGAGGATCTTGGCGGCACGGAGCTGTGAGTCCCTAGACACGCCGATGGTGCTCCGGTCGACAAAGTAAGTCATCTTCTTCGCCACCTCCAGGTCCTTCACTAGCGCCCACCTGCATCAGTCAGAAAGCCCCACCGCCGATTCGTCGTCATTAATTACCAAGGAGAACACTTTTTTTTGCGGGAACAAGGAGAGCGCATTTGATACACTGTTTTGTTGTAGCGCGCTATATTTTTTCTTGATTTGATATTAGAACCTGGCGGAGTCGTGGAATAATTAGTAAATTACCCGAGTCTCGTGCCGGCGTGGCCAGTGATCTTGGACATGGTGAAGAGCATGATGTCGTGGGCTGCCGTGCCGGTGATGGGCGTGTACTGCGGCCAGTAGTACACGAGGTCGTGGATCGCCTTGCCAGGCTTGGAGCTCAGGACGGCCTCACGGATGGCGCCGTCGGGGTTGTTTGGTGAGCAGACCAGCTCGATGTGGCTGTCACCGCCCATGGCGTTGGCGTCGCCGGCCCAGCGGTAGAACCCCGAGAGCAGGAGGTCCGTCTGTGGCGCATACGCCTGCCACGCCGCACGTCGGTCCAAGCCAAGATCACAACATTAGCTCATCGTTTTGCACTGTTTATAATTAGCTGATTGGTCTTACCGAATAGTACGGCGCCGGCGATACGACGCCGATGGGATGGTTGGCGTCGGCGGGAGACAGCGCGTAAATGGCCGCCTGGGATAGCTGGGTGGCACCAGTACCGACCACGAGGTGGTAGCCATCGACCGCTGCGTTGCCGACGAGGCGATGGAGGCGGCGCACCTCGCGCTCGAATTCCGGCTCGAGGAACCAGCAGAGCCCCCCGGCGTCGGAGAAGTAGCTCATCCCCCGCCACCCGGGGATCACGACCGCAGTGCGCTCCCCGGCCTCCTTCCAGAACGCCTCGTACATGGTCGGGTCGCCGCTGCACGCGCGGCAACCAAGAAAGAAGAGCACATTAGTTGCCAGATGATTCACGCGCAATCACCTACTGTCACGGCCGGCACGAAGAGTACACGAAGCACACGCACAGCTCTAGGTTGATGACGGCGTCCGGAGCGACGGCTAGCTCCGGCGGCGTCCAGGGCCGCTGCTGCGACCGCTCGCCGTCAGTTGTTCTTGCCAGAGAGCCGTTGTCGGACCGACTCCCTTCCACCATGACGTCGCCGCTCACAGCTCTCCCGCCCCGGTTGGGTACCGCCGCGCGCGCAGTAACCACTGCCTTATTGCTCCTTTGGCTCAGCCGCTGGCTATCATCGGCGACGCCGACGACCGACCTGGGGGTCGCTGCGTTTATCGCCGCCGGGGCAACGGACGGGATGAGACGATGCATGTGGCACGACACGAAAGCGTGCATCCCGTCCACCGCTCGATACTACCTACGTGTGGTCCTTGCGCATGCGTGCCGGCGACACGGTGGTAGAAATTGAGGCGTGCTTCCTGCCCCATATAGGTGGCAAGAGCTAGCCGTCGGCCAGTATTTAGGGCAACTTCAATGGCGGATCCAAGTGAACACACAATGTATTCTTTTTTGTCCATCTGAATCGGTTAGACGGACACCAAAGTCTGGCTGTGTCCAGGTTCATAGGTGCGTCCAACAGGACACATTTCAGATTTTAACCAATTTTTGAACTAAAAAACAACACATTGCCACCAAAAGTCTGTCGGTGCATTAATTAAGTCAAAATATTAATTAAAAACATAAGTAAAACCTAGATCTAGTTGTTGTTGTCCTCGTTGGTCACGGTATTATTGTCGGCGCTTGGGTTCTTAATCCACAATTTTTTTCTTCTGCCTTCTCCAACTAAACAAAGATAGTATAATACTCCCTCCTTTCCGGTTTACAGAGCTCAATTCAAAAACCTCACCAACCGAGGTAGATGGTGAGTGATGGAATACTTTTTGTAGTTTGCAAAAGCATCTAATTAATGCTCTTGTTTTCCTCAAAAAATTATATTTATGAATGCATTAATTGCAATGCATGCATGCATAAAGTATATGCATTGTTCAATTTTCTCTTAATTCTTGCATACAATGATTTAATGCATCTTGAAATCTCAACATGTGATGGAAAACAAACAAATTGAGCCTTATAAAATGGAAAAACTAAAATTTTGAGATAAGTCCTATAAACCGAAAAAGAGGGAGTATTTTTTTAGTCTGCATATGTCATCTTATTGTATTTGCTTTTAATCCATTTACCACTGGCTAATTATGTGGCTAGGGTTACGACTGTTCGAATCAACCCTTTTAACCATGATCAATAGTTGAAGCCCTTCACCACTTGGCACGAGCAGCTCTCGCCAAAAAAAAAAGCAACCAATTCAATATGCATGCAACTGTATGGATTTCCTCATTTATTATTAGCATGTGGCTAATTAAATACGTTAACTTCCATCGGCAAGGCGTCCAACCAACTGCCATTTATGCACCAATTCTTATTCACCCCATATTCTATGCATAAATAAATATGCATTAGCCGTTTTGGAGCAATGATGAACGCACGGAAGGGCTCTTCACGGAGTGGCATACGTGGAGGTTTGAGGGCCCACCTCCGAAACCCGGGGGGGGGGGGGGGGGGGGTTGGGGGGCCCCCCCCAAAAGGGGGGGGGGGGGGGGGGGTGAGTTAGAGTTAGGAAATTTGTGTAAAAGGCTTGTAAAGATCCGTGTGTGTAGCATTATTCCGTCGTTTTGTGTTAGCTCGTAGTAAAAACTAGATCATCGAAGGCACGTGTTGTTGTGTCTGTCTATTTTAGCACCATAATGTTAGTGATTGACAATTGTATGCAAGATAGTGTTTTAATCATGCGGTATAACGGTCAGACTTGTGAATAATTGTGTTTACATAGATGCATAGATCAAGTTTAGGCAGTGGTGGCAGCAAAGACAAACTTCTAGTTTTGTGACAAATGCAAACTAATGTCAAAGAGAAAAATACAACCATTAAAAATTCCAGTTCAGTACTAAAACACACAATTTCTATTTGGCGAAATATAGAGGTTGCAGCATCAAACTCACTGTCGGTTTGCCCGAGCTGGGAAATAGTTTTGCTTTACTGTCCTAAATAGTAAGAGGATTGATCTTTCAAAAATATCCCCAAATAGGAATATGCATGTGCCATTTTCATAAACATTGCTATCAGAATTTTGAGATGGTTAGCTGAAAATCTGCTCAATGTCGCAATGCTGAAAGAAGAGCCTTGGAAGTTCTCATTTGTTCTCATGTCTAACTAATGAAATACAAGTGAAAACCACAGATTTTTAATCTACATGAGAGTTCAATGTACAAATGCTGATGTACATAATAACTGATCTCTAATTAGACATGTAGCGAGCAAAAGAAGAAAACCTTGCAGTGCACAATCTGATTAATTTGCATCTCCTGCTATTTCTAGGAATTGAACTGAACCCAACCAATTGCCTTTCGAACACATAAAATCCATCAGCACTCATTCAGTAAAGTGGTGAAAAAAACATGGGAAATCTATTAGGAACTTTATTCTCCCACAAAGTAATAGAAGATAAAAATAAAAATGAACTAAACTGAGATGAACTGAAGCTGATACGGTATATGACTAGAAGGGTTGTGCGCGTTTTGCTACGCCGTTCGTGTTGTTGGGTTTCTTGCTTTCTTCAAAAGATAATCACTTAGTTTCAAAATATAAGGTGTATTACTTTTTAAAAAAAATTCAAACCTTTTAAGTTTGATCAAATTTGAAGAGAAATATATCAAAATCCATAATATAAAAGCAGTATCTTTAGATTCACCATGAAATGAATTTTCATACTTTTTTGTTTAATATTGTGGATGTTGATATTTTTGCTTTGAACTTGGTCAAAGTTAAAAAAAAAATTGATTTTCTAAAAAACTAATACCCCTTATATTTTATAACTGATGGAATATTTAGTTTGGCGGGTGGAGATGATAGAGTGTGTTTATTTTTATTTATAATGCGGTGATATGATGGGCCTTTCGTGTTGTGATTCTGTGTTATTCGCTAACCAACAGCTTCAAATTTTGGATTCAAATTTTGGAAACATGGTGAATTAATAGAATTGAATGGGAGAACTTGAGAAATTGTTGACCCGGTCAAAATTGGATGATCCATTCTAAATTGAATACCTCAATTAATTGTGAGACCTTAAAAATTAAGAAGTATAATGGATAGTATAAAAGAATTGAATGACGAAGCTTTGAGAAATTGTTGACCTGGTAAAAATTAGATGACCCAATTCTAGTTGGAGACCTCAATTGAATATGGGCTCTTTAAAACTAGGGAGCTTAGTGTTAATAGAGGATTATTGACTGCAGATGGCCTCATCCTCCAACAACGGTGGCTTCACCCCTCCGTCGCCAGCTAACTCCTACTCCAGCGCCACTTCCGCTCCCTCCGGCTCCTCGTGCTTCAACGCCTTCAATCTCTGGATAATTAAGCGCCTCCTTTCATAGCCTCCTCCTCCAACATCACTAACAAAAATTTTACACATCAAAACCTAGGGTTAGCGTTCGGCTTTTGTGTAGATTTTTTTTGTAAAACAGAGCGCTATGTAACGTTCTGAAGTGAAATAAGAGAGTGGCTAATTAGCTAGTTGTCACTCCATTCTAAATACACATAGTATGAAATAAAATTTCTAACTAATGAGACTAATTTGATATTTTAGATGTTGACATATTGTTTTTTATAAATTTTACCGAATTCACATCAAAGTTTTACTTAGAGCAATTTAATTAATTTAAAATGGAGGGAGTACTCATGTACTCGTGTACTTGATTGATATAACGGAGGATCTACTCATGTACTCGATGAACCGATTGATATATTTGATGTTTCTTATATGTATTTAATTGATAGCCTTTTATTCTCTATTGGTCTCTTATCCATACGGAGTGCACTATTATATGGAATGCTTAAACTTTGCAGGGCTTCAACATGAGTGCCAAAATTATGGAGAAACGTTGGTTAATTTTCATTTTGTAATATTTCTGACACTCAATATATTTTTTTTAGCAAAATCATGTCCAATTTTTTCGTCAATCCATAATTATTAATGATTATTTATGGTTGTGCTCATTGTACTATAGTGTGACACCAGGCAATCAACTTTGTGATTTCTATTTAATTTCCAAACATGAATGTAGGCAAGGAACTAAGCATACCCATGGTGTAGCGACAGCAGACTAGGTGTGTGCCGCAAGGTTAACCTCACTTGTAAGAAGATCTGCGTAGATCTTCAGGAGGACTTTCTGGAGTGGGCGATAAGTATTAATTCAACTTGTGTTGTGGCTGATGAGTTGCTCACGTATATAAAGTTGCGCCCAAAAATGTCAAATTGTTATTTTCTTTTAATTATGCTCAACGCATTCCTTGTTGGGCAAGGGTCGACTTCATGCTTAGGGCGAACCTGTCTGTAGAGGTGGCGGGCACATTTCAGTTTATGATGGCCTTGTTAAAAAAAAATGGCATACCCTTGAGTTCAGTATTTCAGTGGTCCTAGTTGGATACAGATTGCAATAGAGTTAAGAATGGAAGCTGGGAGGGAATGTGTTCTTACTATATCTTGGCAAAGTAGATGATACATACGATGTCTATCTATGGTACGATGTCCCCCAGCTGCGATAACAGTTTCCGTGCTGATGCCGATGTCCTACGCGTGTATTGTATTGTCACTTTTTTTTTTGAAGTCGTACTAGCACTTTATTGAACATATATGTCGTATGCGGTTATTATAGTGTTGTGTGTAAGTTTCAAACATTAGAAAGTTGTTAAACTAAAATGTGTTCTTAAACTATGCTATATATGATTCTACGATACTACTATTACCGCTAAACTGAAAAATGTTATCAAGACAACCAACAACGCTGTCATGGCAACATCTTTTCTTTTGGCTTGACATAATATACAACTGATGGGCGCCAACGAGTACCTGCGGCTCCGGGTAGAAATATTATTAGCGGCGGATAACATGGAAAATGCACAGGAGCACCTGGGTACTCCACCCCTCTATACGAAATTTAAATTCATAAAATACCAGAAAATTCAAAAAAAATCTAAGGTCTTGGGATCTCAAACTTGGATGCCCAATCTACTCATGTATGAAGCTTCATAGAAAAATACAAGGAAATGTATCCGTGGTGAAGATAATATAGTCCGAATTAAAATCCATCCAAACATTTTTTTCTATTCATAAGGATTTTTTTTGTCTTTTGTGCCGCGGATACATTTTCTAGTATTTTTCATGAAATTTCACATGAAAATAGACTGAGTACCGATGTTTCATATCCCAAAACCCTAGATTTTTTTTAATTTCTCGATATTTTTTAAACTTAATGTTCATATAGGGATGTGAAGCACCCAGATACTACAAATCCTATTCCCGGGTAACACATCCGTCATTGCTACAAGGTTAGTAATGGTGGGTGGTTAGAAAATCTACAGCCGGGCGCCCCGCACCAGCCTCAAACCCCAGGCAGCCCGCCCGGTCACTAACCGGTCATGATTTTTTTTCACCTAGACGGGCCCCTCAAACGGCCTCAAATGTCCGGGCTGACCGGCACCCATTATATCCAGCCCAAATATGAGGCGGATATGGGGCGCCCGGGCGCGTCCGCCATGTCGGTCTGACGGCGGGGTCCCACGCGAAAACGCCCGGAAACCCGGCGGTCCGACAGACCCCGCGTCCGCCGCTGCGGTATGAAAGTCGCGTGGCGCCGCTCTGGCTCGCCGCCCGAGACCAAATCCGGCTATTGAAGCCAGCCGACGTCCCGCAACCCTAACCCATCCACCTCCCACTCTCCGCGCTTCCAGTCCGAGCCCATCCACCACCTCCCTCTCCCGCTCCGGCGCTCTGCCCATGCTCCAGCCTCCAGCGCTCCACCGTGGTCTGGAGGAAGATCACCTACTACGTAATGCTCACGTCGGAGCGTCGATATGAGATCCAGCTGGAGATATGGGCGAGACAGGCCACACGCGGGCTGCCTCCAGACTCGCCGGAGCCGGAGGAGGAGGAGCAGGGAAAGAGGAACTGACACTGATGAAGGTGGAGGAGGGAGAGCAGCCGAAGCCAGAGTTGCCGGGTTTCAACATGGAGCAGATGGAGACGGAGTTTGCCTTCGCCCAATCAAAAAAGATGGCGGAGCAGCAGGCCATCCTGAAATCCATCTAGCATAAGGCATATGTGGAGGCCTATGTGAAGGCCAGAATCTATCGATGATAGTCTCCTTTCAGCCACACACCGCACAGAAAACTCCAGACTTGATTCTTCGTCGATTAAGTTCCATGCCGACAGCCAGTTCATTACATCGCATGCGTCATGCATGTATTTTAATCTTGTTCTACAGGTCAGCAGACCACAGCCCATCCCAACTTTTATGATCATCCATTGATGAGGATCCCGTTGCATGTGCCATTTTGGCTGCCTTGAGCGACATGCCTAGATGATATGTCGAGCAGACTGTAAAGTGCCGGTGAAATTCCAAGCCCTGTAGTCCTTTTTCCCCTGCCCATCGAGGACAATATTTTTGATATCTGCAACGTTTCCTTCAGAGAACACCCGGTTCAGTTTGTCCACATCCCACCCAGAGGATTGTAACTTTAGGAAATTTGTCACTTTTGTCAAGTTTGGGACGAACAGAACACCCAGTGGTGCCATGCTCCCGCCCCGGGGAATCCAATTACTATGATGTACATTGGTTGTAGAGTCGTCATCTACTCTCCAGACCAACCCTCATGTGATAACGGATCCCTCCCATGCATTAAGCTTCTCCAAGTAAATGAGCATCCTTGTCGACAAGGAGTAGCTAGTATATATGTTGGCTATAGATGATGTGGTAACTTTACATAGCCGGTTGTTGGAGGCTAGTCATAGTGAGGAGTAATTTAGACTAGTAACACACACACACACACACACATATATATATATATATATTACTAGTCTATGTTACTACCTCCATAATGGGAAGTGTCATAGTTGTAGTAACATACTCCCTCCGTCTCAAAATTCTTGTCTTATATTTGTTTAGATATCTAAACAAATTTAAGACAAGAATTTTGGGATGGAGGGAGTACATGTCAACATTTATTGCTTTGTAAACTCATTTTGCATTGGAAAGCGCTATGTGATTGTAACATATTATGTTACTCTATTTGTCTTTCTCTTCTTTAATTACATTACATATCATCTTTTTTGCTGATGTGGCATGTATATTACTACCTATGTTACTCGAAAATATAGGTAATTCTTTCCTCGATTACTGTAATACAAGGCCACCAACAGTAATCCTAGACAGAACCATATTCCATAATAATACAAGGCCACCAACAGTAATCCTAGACAGAACCATATTTCATAGTGGCCTTGTATATAAAAATAAATGGAATATTTCTAAATTACATGCAAGACTTAAGATAAGATTATCTTATCGATCACATTGTACATGCCCTTATGACTCCCAGCAGCTTGCTCTCCTTAGTCAGTTTTGGGAACCGATTCAATAATAAATAAGACAAGTACTAGTACACTGAAAGTCATCGTACAGTGCCCATATACACTACCGCGGATTTACTCACTCCGAGTTGGAATGAGCACCGCGGCAACCACCTTCGGCTCCCCCAACCTCGCACCAGCGTCCCACTCCTTCTCCTCCTGCCGCCTCCTCTCTCATGGCTTCACCGTCGCTGCAAACCGTCGGGTCTCCCGCGCGTCCGCCCGGGCCTCCCCTGCGGCGCCGCGCCGGCGGCCCGAGTACGTCCCCAGCCGCATCGACGACCCCAACTACATCCGCATCTTCGACACCACGCTCCGCGACGGCGAGCAGTCCCCGGGGGCCACCATGACCAGCGCCGAGAAGCTCGTCGTCGCGCGCCAGCTCGCGCTCCTCGGCGTCGACGTCATCGACGCGGGCTTCCCGGCCTCCTCACCGGACGACTTCCGCGCCGTGCGCTCCATCGCCATCGAGGTTGGGAACACGCCCGTCGGCGGCCACATCCCCGTGATCGGCGGCCTCGCCCGGTGCAACAAGAGGGACATCGATGCTGCGTGGGATGCCGTGAAGCACGCCCGGCGCCCCCGCATCAACACCTTCATCGCCACGAGCGAGATCCACATGCAGCACAAGCTGCGGAAGACGCCCGAGCAGGTGGTGGCCATCGCCAGGGAGATGGTGGCCTACGCGCGCGCTCTTGGATGCCCCGATGTAGAGTTCTGCCCCGAAGACTCCGGCAGGTATGCGTACGATTCAAATTTTTTTAGACTATTATCAAGTATACCCTACTAGGAGGTCGGTCGATGGAACGACATCAAAAACCCCTCACCCTGAACACCCTCCCAGCGCTCTGCAGGTCTTTTTACTGAAGAAAAAAAAACAATTTCATCTAACAAACGTCTCTTTCGTCTGTTTGGGACAGGAAAACGAACGCCGCCGTTCGCTTGCCATAGATGCGCCCAATCGGCACGGCTCATCCCAAACCGTCCACACGTTCATAGTACCCAAATTCAACGCAGTTCTTAATTAAACTAAAACTTTATAAAAGACATAAATTAACTAGATAAAGATCTGTCGCCCGTGGCTACCGCCATCTTCAGGAGCCACTGTCCTACTCGTCGTCGTTGCCGGTGAGGTCGATCATACGGAGGTGACTACCAAAGGTGGGCAGGAGGCGCCTGCACCACCTCCTCCCGTGGCTCCTGCTCCTGCTCTGGTGACCGCGGCGACATGACTGACCATGGGCTGACACCCACTGAGGCAGCCATCTCGGCGTCGTGCACGACCAGCTCCGCCGCTGGCCCACCAGATGCGGGTTCCACGTGGCAATGGGGGGCTCCTCCACCTCCTCCTCCTCCTGCACCTCCTCCTCCCGCACCTCCTCCTTGACGGCCATGTCCAGCTCCGGGATGGCCACGTTGCCGGCCACAAAGAGGGCCATCATGGTTTCGAGGCCCTCCCATTGACGCTCGTCGTGGGTGTTCATGGAATCCTCCATGACATGTCTCATGAGCTCGGCCTCCTCCTCCTCGGTCATGGGAGGTGGCGGGAGCGATGACGGGGACGGAGATGGCGTCGGCCTGACGTCGCGCACACGCCTACGGCCACGCGTTTGGGGCGGGCTGTCAGCATGAGCAGGGCGCGGGCTCGGAGGACGACCGACGAAAAAGGATTGTCGCCATAGGTCGTGCTCGTCGCGAAGCCACGTATCCCATAGTGGTGAATCCATGGCGTAGCCGGGGTCGTAGAGCAGATCCTCTGGCAGGCGGGATCTGGCGTCGGTTGATCTCGTCGCGGCGGGCGCGGCCGCTCACCGGCACTGGTGGGATCGACACACGATCGGTGGAGAGATGCCAGTTGTTGGGGAGGTGGATATCTCCCCACTGGAGTGGTGTCGCGGTCTCCCAGTAGCGCCGACAGACGTCGGCGTGGATGTGCGGCCTATTGCGATGCCCGGCCGCTGGAGGCGCGATCTCAAACGCGGGCGGAGCAGGTAGTGCATGCGGAGAAGGTGGTGCGGGCGGCGCAGACCTGGTGGTGCGGCGGCGACCAGAGGAGGAGCCGGCCTGATGGTCGTGCTTCCCCTTGTTGATCCCAATGCCAACCCATGGCGCCAGCGAGGAGGTGGAAGCGACGGCAGCGGCTAGGGTTTGCTACCTCGTGTTGGGGGAGGAGGAGGCAGGCGGGCTTGGAAGTGGAAGCTGTGGACTGGCCGGTCCACGGCTTCCACATTAAGAAGGACGACGACCCACCAGTTGGGTGGTTGACAGACGGAGCTCGCCGCGCATGCGTATTAATTTTGGGAGGTCGAGGTAGTTGGACGGCCGCCATGCGTCCCCAAGGCGGACAAGGAGCAATCGCGTGCGCGTCCTTTCGCCGTTTGTGTGGACGCAAACCAGGCGCAGTTTTGTGCCGAAAATAGGGCGGGCGGGACGTTAACCGGACAAATTATGCGGATGCGATCATGCGTTGGGTCGTGTCGTCTGTTTATTTGGAAGCCAAACAGACAAGCACGGACAAGATGGGTCGTGCGTTAGAGTTCGCCTAAAAAAACTCAGTCTTTGCTTCTTTTTTAAGATCACTCGCTCATTCTTTTGTTGTGACTAATAAAGCCCAGTTTTTTGCCATGCTATGAAAAAGGTGCCATGGCCCAAAAATAAAGGGAAATAAACTTGACATACATAGAATGAAAAAAATATACCTTGGATTGTTTTAGTAAAATTTGCCATGGTTCGAAAACAAAAAATGTCAATAGACCATGAAAAAAGAGATTGTCATCATCTTTAAAGCAACGTTTGCCATGGTTCAAAAAAAATCAATAGCACAAGAAAGGAAAAGTCATGGTAATTTGCATCGGTAGAGTGACAAAAAATATGCATTAAAAATTGTGAGGTATTTTACTATATACATAAAGACACAAAAAATGTGGATTAAAAAATCGCCATCATGTAGAACACGAAAAAGCATATCATATATTGTTTGGTACTAATTGCCATGTTTCATAGAGTAAATTTACCACGGTCCCATAAAAGATGAAAATATAAAAAAAATCATGGATGTAAAGGGAAATTTGCCATGGCGTTAAAAAGGAAATTTTGTCACGGTCCACGCAAGTTAAATTGGCACGAAAAAAATAAATAATAATTTTCCATGAGCGATTAAAGTAAAATATGTATTTAAAAGCAAAGAAAAAAAGTTAACCGGCGAACCATTGAATATTAGTTATAGAAATATAGCACAATTTTCAATCATCAATCTGAATGTTTCATATGGTAGCAATAATCAGTAGATCTATTCTCTAAAATGGCATCCTTCTATGCATCAGCTCGACCAAACATGATATCTAGTTTTGAAGGTCTCATTGCGAATGATTTTTTAATGTGAAAATGATTTTCCAATCTAGTATGCCTCTGTTGACCCATGTGAGGCCACTCGCTGTTGGGAGCCACCGAAGCAAGGATGGGTCAAGCTAAATTGTGATGGGTTCGTTTGATCCATGTGACAACTCAGCGGGAAGTGACATGGTGCTAAGGGAGGACGCAGGCACAATCATTTATAGATCCTGCCGACAGCTCTTCTCATGCCATGATGCTTTGCAAGCCGAGTTGCTTGCATTAAATGAAGGCTTGAATCTGGCTTTACAATGGAGTAATCTCCCTATTGCTGTGGAAACGGATTGTCTGGAGGCATCCAATCTTTTGAAGGCCAGTGACATTGATAGATCACGGTTCACATTTATAGTACTCCCTCTGTTCCAAATTACTTGTCGTCGTTTTAGTTCAAATTTGAACTAAAACGACGACAAGTAATTTGTAACGAAGGGAGTAGATGAAATAAAAAGTAAAATATCTGTATTACTCATGTACGTCGTGCTCAAAATCAGGCAAGCCATTTGTTGGGGAACTTTGGTAGATTACATAGACGTACTACCGTCTGGCTAGGATCAGGACCTGATGAGGTCGTCGAACAATGTCATGCTGAGTGTAATCCTACTAGTATTTGAGTAATACAAAGTATTTCCCTGCAAAAAAAATGTACCTAGGAAGAAGAGGGAGTCATTCTAATACATACATGCATGTAATTAAAGGGGAGTAGGAAGGCATTCGTATCTATCGCTTAAAAACGGAACAGACGTCATATATTGTGGTTCTATAGATAAATATAAATATAATTGTGTGGTTTCATTTGACATATTTTTAGATATGGAAAGTGATTACTTAGTTTAATTCGATTATTCTTTGTAATATAGTAGTAAGTTATTTTCTTATTTTGAGGGAAATAAGTTATTTTATGGTGGTTCATAATTGTGTGCATACGCGTATGTCATGATCGGTTTCTGTTTGTCATCCAGGTCAAATAAAGAGTTCCTTTATCATATTCTAGAGGAAGTCATACAAGCTGGAGCAACAACCATCACCATTGCGGATACTGTTGGGTCTAATCTTCCTGTTGAATACGGCAAATTAATTGCTGACATAAAAGCTAATACTCATGGGATTGATAATGCCATTATTTCTACTCATTGCCATAATGACCTTGGCCTTGCAACTGCCAACACATTGGCGGTACTCCCTTCATTTATTTGTACCATCTAATATTATCATTTGTCTAATCATGCCACTACTAATTTCACTAGCCTCTAGGGTGCATATGCGGGAGCACGGCAGTTAGAGGTTACTATTAATGGTATCGGTGAAAGAGCTGGAAATGCTGCGTTGGAGGAGGTGTGCCCTATAATATTTCTGGGCACTGCTTCATGTTCTTCTTCTTTTTCTTCTTTTTTTTGCAAAATTCATGCTCGTTTGAATGAGTTGTAAAGTTTAGGAATGTGGTCCGATATGGCTTCAGTACTTGCTAGCTACATGTCTAATATTTGATACAATTTCAGGTTGTCATGGCACTTAAATGTCGCCCGGAACTCTTAGATGGCATGTATACTGGAATTAATACCCACCATATTACTATGACAAGCAAAATGGTACAATTTTGTGTCTTGGACGCTTTTTTCGGGTACCTTTTGCATTTCTTACAAACTGAAATTTCTTGTGAAAAATGGTCTAACTATTCTAGGTACAAGAGTACAGTGGACTTCACGTACAACCTCATAAAGCTATTGTTGGTGCCAATGCCTTTGCTCATGAAAGTGGAATTCATCAGGTGACTAATTTTGCAGTTTCTTATTACCATTGAATTTCCTAGATGGGCTTTTTAGTATGGATGGGTTGACATCTTCCGTTTTTATAGCATAACTCCAGTTCGCTTCATTATGTTAATTCGATTTTGTAACTTTGGTTCTTATTTATGACTATACAGTTTACCGCTTAACAATATTTTTACGAATTTGAATGCTTCTGCCATCTGTTTACATGCATGTGACGACTAGGAAAACCTAGCTTAACTGTAATAAACATGGGGCAATCAATTTTTTTTGTGAATGTAGTTAACTTGGGAGATTATTTTAGTTCATTTGTGATTGATTAATCACATTTAGTATAAACTATACCTTGGATGCTCATTCTAAGATGTGCTAATTTTCATTCCCTGTCGGTGTGCATCATTGTTATATATATTTTACTGTTATATAATTTCAGGTTGGTTCATGAACTAAATGGCTAAATCTAAATTTTGTCGGGTATTTTTTCAGGATGGGATGCTTAAATACAAAGGAACTTATGAAATAATATCACCTGACGATATTGGTTTAACACGTGCCAACGACTCCGGTATTGTTCTTGGGAAGCTGAGGTATCATGCAAGTGTCACCCCCACCCCCATGGTTAATGTAGTGCAAAGAATCTTCTGTGATGTCCCTTGGTTTTCATCTCTTTGATGAACTCTAGTAATTGGTGCACGTTCCAATGGCCTAATCCGAACGCTTACACTTTGAGTATTTATATAATATGATAAACCATTCGCTTTTATACTAAAATCTATGACATACTATATATTCATGAAGTTGAACATGGATCACTTCTCATAGAGGAAACCTCCACTACTTTTTGTTTCTTTACTATATGTATAAATCGTCAAGGTGTTCTAGAGTTACTGAGGTCGAATGTATCTGCCATGTTTACTCTTTTAGATTAGCCAAACTCGATATTAGATTACATATTCCCATTCGTAATTATGCTTTCTGATATTCTTTTTCAGTGGAAGGCATGCTGTTAGATCTGTACTAGTGGAGGTATTGCTCTAAGAGGTCTTCTTGACCTTCATTTTCAAGTTACAACAGGAGGTCTTCTTTTCCCGATTTTATAGTGACACCTTTTTGCCAAATGTGTAGCTTGGATATGAGATCAGTGACAACGAATTTGAGGATTTTTTTAAACGCTACAAAGAGGTTGCGGAGAAGAAAAAGGTGGTACTTGATGCATCATATCGTTTCAATGATATTCTCAACCTTTTCAATTCTCTCTAATAATCAGGCACTACTTGATAATTAAGACATCCATTGATTTCATTTGCCAGTAACCTTTGGTTCTATATTTTGTTACTCAACAAGTACATTGTCTTTATATATGTTACTCATTTGAATGGTTAGTTAGTTTCCGTAGAAAGTTGCGTCCTGATATTTGCTTGCAACTATAGAAGTCTACTATACATAGCAGTTGACGAGTTATTCTCATTATTTGTAGCGTATAAATGACAAAGACATCAAAGCATTACTATCTGATGAGATATTTAAGCCCAAGGTTATTTGCTACCTTGCTGATCTAGTTGGCTTCGTTCCGTACTTTTGAATACCATTTTCATTCTTACCTAATATATCTAACCGTCTAATGTTTATAGCTCAATCCGAGTGTTGGATCAAACAATATGCCAGGAGGTGCGTCTGGCCATGTTCTTGGAAGTCTGGAGACGGCTCATGGCACTTCGACCTCTCAACAACAGTAACTCGAGGTTAGTTCCTAATGTGCTTGCTTCCGAACTTGTAATAAGCTAATGATCGTGTTTCTCGACCGTTTGCTTTCAACTTGTAAACTCATGCTTGTGCTCCTGAACTTGTAGGTTTTCATCGCGGACGCCTTCGACCGGTGGAGCTCATTTCATTGTTGGAGTATATTGTTGCTTGTATGGCAGTAGCTTGCTTCTATATGTGACTTGTTGCTTGTATGGAACCTATGTGTGGTACTTATGAACCTATATGTGGTAGTTATGGACCTATTACTATATCTGATGTTGTGCTGATGTGCTGCTGTTATATGTGCAGTTGTGTTGCTGTTTTACATTGTTGTGATGTTGTTGTGCTGCTGTTATTTATAAATGTTGTTGTTATATATGTGTTGTTGTTTATATTTGAAGGGCTGATGTGTTGGATGTGCTAAACTCGTCAGCTTTACAAATAATTGTTCACATCCAACATTGTCCTAAGATTCAATTGAGTCATTGTCCATCTTATTCTTATCAAATGAGAATCTCCCACGGTGAGCTTACGGGCACTTGCTAGCTGAGATCAAGGCTCTGATGGAGGAGAGGGAATTTATTCCCCAGAAAATTTGTAAGGATCAAAATGAGGTAGTAGATTGTCTGGCCAATTACAGCTGTGCAGAATATTGTACTATTGTTTGGTTTCAGAGAGGCCATATGTGTATTGATGATCTTCAGACTGCAAGTGGACACGGGCTGCCCATGGTGCCCACATAATCAGCCTTCGTGGACACCCACAGATAGAGCAGTTGAATATGTGAGATATGTGGGCTGTTCCGCGGCGCCCACATCTCGCGATGACGCAGTGGAGATTAGGGCGCCGCCACCATCCTGCTCCGCCGAGGCCTCAACACCGCCGTCCAGTTCCTTCATGGAGACCGCAGCGCCGCGCTGGCCGTTCCCATGTCTGGTTCCAGCTGTCATCAGCGAGCCCCTGTTGTGCCCCATGAGGCCATGAATCGAGTATCGAGCAGTAGCAGCGGCGAGTAATCGCCCTGGGGCCTGTCGCGGCGGGACACACGCCGCCTGCACC
This sequence comes from Triticum urartu, assembly GCF_003073215.2. Taxonomy (NCBI): domain Eukaryota; kingdom Viridiplantae; phylum Streptophyta; class Magnoliopsida; order Poales; family Poaceae; genus Triticum; species Triticum urartu. Next base: position 41,828,755 of record NC_053027.1, on the reverse strand, counting down.
TCCCCCTCGTCCTCGATGGCGTCGTTGCGGTAGGTAGAAGGCACGTACAGTACCTAGCTGCAGTGCTACCCACCAGGCCAATGGCATTTCAGTTGCCCGTACGTATGTACCCAGGCTCCTTCCACCAGGCCAATGGCGTTTCATTTGCACGTACGTACGTGTCCAGGCTTCTTCCGCGTACAGCACCTGCTCGATCGACAAAACTTGACCGGGATGCGGGCTATCCCACTAAACCCACATACCCACTTAACAATATGCAGGCTTTCGCGGGTATCCCACTTACCGTATGCGGCAATTGTGGGGTGGACGCGGCCATCCCGCTTAGCGTCCCACTTGCAGCCTGAGATGATCTCTTGCCAGTTGATTGTAACCCTATAATTATTATGGAATACAACTCCCATTTGCCCGCAAAGTAAAAACAGTGTCCTAAGATCTTCGGTTCAGTACTTCAGTTTCAACACAAGAGAATACGGACAATTATTTGTAAAGTTGATTTTTCTAATACTCCTGAAAATCACATGAGTGATCACCCTGAGCTTTTCAGATAATTGAAGAAGACATTTTTTTTCTTTTTGTCAAAAATCAGCAATGAGCAATCTGGCAGCAAGTACATAAGCCGAACCAGACCGATAAAAAAACGACTGCCCCAGGGAACCAACAGGAGGGAAGAAGCGAAGCAGAACCTGCAACTTTCCTGAGCGCCCCAAATATTGCGGGCATAGAGAGCTAACTGATGCATTAAGAATTATCAATGTTTAGCATCCTACTTGGTGCAACCTGATGAAAATACCAAATCTTGCATCATATTGTGATCTGGTGAAATCGTACGGTCAACAGCATGACGTAGTCAAGCAATACGTTTTACAGCTTCTGTTCCAGAGACAAGTGTGTCTTCTACAAATGGTATAGTCTTCCATACTTTTAATCCTACTAGCGCTGGACTATTTTCAGGACCTGAAACATATATACATCAATAGTAATAATGGTGTGACTGAAAGAACAAGCGAACCAAACCCTTTGTCCCCAGGCTGGCAATACAAACCTTGACATCTGGAGTCATCCTCCATACAAACTGCCATGTAATGAGAACTATTTAGCTCTGCGAGTGCAAATAGCCAATTCTCAGACAAATGATCACACCTAGAGTTAGAATCGTCACATACTTTTGATGCCTGGAAAATTCAACGAGAGTCAAGGCAGATCAATAAAAATGATTTACTGTTAAGTTGTACTTCCTCCATTTTTGAATATAAGATCTTTTAGAGTTTTCAATACGGACTACATACCGATATATATAGACACATTTTAGAGTGTAGATTCACGCATTTTGCTCCGCATGTAGTCTATATTGGAATCTCTAAAATGGCTTATATTTAGGAACGGAGGGAGTAATAACATAATGCACCAGACTTATGTGATGTCCTATGATACATAAAAACCAGACACTTTTTCCCTAACCAAAAAGAAAGGACGGTGTTACCATGCAAAAGCCAAAAAACAGGGTAGGCATCTACTTTTGATTCCGTGTGCAGGCAATGGTTTAATTGTGTTGGCGTGATTGCACAGCACATGGTAGACCTCACGCGTGTAATATTAATTTCTGCTTGCTTCTTATTTTGCTTTCTTATTTGGAGATTTATCCCGTTATTTTTCTATTGAAATATTGATTTCTGCTAGTAAATATGTGACACTTCTGTGAAATTTGAGAATTTATTGTGAATCTTGAATGGGACCATGAAATGTGAAACACATCTGATAAATGATAAAGGAAAGGTCAAACAACCGCGAGTCTTCTCAAATTTATTGGATTGGTTCTGATCCATGTAAAATGTATTGAATTGTTTTGTGAAACTTAGTTTGGACTACGACAAAACCTGATTAACCTACTGCAGAATACGTGTCAAAATTTGCAAAACATTTGTGAAACTTCTATTGAATATTTTGGAACATGGTGGAGCCCGTGCAGTGAGAAAACAAGGTTGACAGGATATGTGTGAGAGAGTGGCGGGGCATATTACATTTCAACCGCTGACAGAGATGGACAAAACAGAGGGTGAGATGCTATCCCGGTTGTTTTATAGCAGCACTCTTTTCCTGATAAAATTTTCTTAACATGACATCTGACCATTGGTTCTGAAGCTTTCTCACACATGTATTATATGTTAAAAAACCAACAGAGGGGGAAGGTCGAAACTGCATACCTTAGAAACCCGAATTCCCTTGCTTGTTTCCAACTTGATTGAAAATCCATTGAGTGGAGCGCTTGACAAACCCAATCCAAGAGCCTTTACATATGCTTCCTATAAATTTAGATATCAATAATGCTTCCATGTAAGAAATTTATTTTGCAACATCGTATCAGTAACCAGAATTGTGAATATTTAATTCAAAATAGGGCAATATTTGGTGTAAACACAATTTTGGTGCTAATTCTTCTCATAAGATTCCTTTTTGGCAAGTGGACCATTCATAAGATGCCCATACGTGTGCTTCAATTTGATTTATTAAACATAATTATATGTGGTGCAGCATGTTAGCACTAGCTACATGTATCAAACCTACATTTCTATAGCAAACAAAAACAAAGTCAACTAGGAGAATGAGGTTAGTTCTATTTATTTTTTGATTCAGATATTTTAACGATTGATTTGCATAAAATTAATTTGTGTTCTAGCATTCCTCTTGTCCAAAGATACGAGTTGTTTACTGTTATAATCCTGAAATCATGTATGTTTTTCTTCAGTATTGCCATTAAATGGCCTAAATAATGCATGCTTGGATGGGTCACATTAAACCTGATGTATATACACTACCTACTAACTATTTATGCATAGTGTGTTTTAATCATTTAGGTGATATCTTAGACTACGTACGTGCAATGATATATTCTAGCCTTTTAGTAAGAAATGCCATAACTTCTCAATGTTCTACACAATGTACGCGCAATGAAGTGGTTGCATACGGAAGGGCTATGTAGTAGATGGCTAAAGAGAGCCTCGCTAACTTTAAGAGTCCATAGTTTGAAGAATTCCTTTTCCTGAGCATACGAATCAGAAATCTCAGCGAGATAATCAGTTTCCGAAGGGGTAAAAAAACGACGAGCAAGAGATAAAATACTCTTGGTTTTCTTCCGCTTCTTTTCTTCAATATCGATGCCAATCTGAAACGGGACATGACATAGCACTATCAACTGAATAACTTCCACAGCAACAGAAACATGGTCGTGTCTTTCTCACTTATAGCTGTCACAAGGACAATGAACATACATTAGCATCCATGGCAATGCCACAGGCAATCAAAGAACTAGTGTGTGAAATGTTGAAATGCAAGGGTAGCTCCACAGTATCATCAGATGGCCACAATATCTGATCAAACATGGAAAACAAAAAAAAGGCAGGTTAGTTACATGGTTTGAAGTTGCCGAAAAAAGAACCTCTCAAGCCTAACCTCTTACCTCAGGTTTGCGAAATTTGTTGTACTTAAACACAAATGACCTCGGATCGATTTTACAATCTGTATCTAGTCTAGTTTAAAAAAAATAGCAGTAAGCAATAGCAGATCCGTATTCCTGTCACGCTATCAGTAACAACAAACAAAACAAGAATATGTTCCAATTGTTGACAAGATAAAATGCTGACAAGTCCAAACATGGAGGAGAGTGCCAAGCTTCCATGTTATTACAAGTCAAAAGGAAGATGGTTTCATTCTCCATTTTTATGATTCTTTACAAGAACTGCATATGCATCAGAAAGTGATTGTACACCTAATAGGTCCTAAAGTGTTACTTGAGAAAAAAAAGCCATATGTGGATGCAAGAGGTCAAAAGTTACATTGTTCATCTTGAATCACATGTTCTACATATATTTAAGACAGATGAATGCACGAATGGAAGCCATTCACCTATATACAGGCAAAAGTTCAAAGGGAATAACTCATGGACTCGGTGCATCTAAAGCAATAAATTACATAAAACAACTTAATCTCTTCAGAAATATTAAACTGTATTTGTGACAACAATACCGAGTTTTCCCCATGATTATAGTATAAATAGCCTAAGAAAAGTTTTTTATAGAGTTACCACCACCCAAGGAGAATATCCTTTGTGTTGTTAACTCTAAGCAATGTACACTAGTGAATTTAACATCAGCAGCCAATTTCCCTAAGCAATGTTCATGTACACTAGTAATAGTCCAATGTAATTTATATGGGAAACTCTATAGATCATCCGGCGGATCACAGACCCGCATTCATCACCTTCTCTGCACGCCATGTGCCCCATGGCCACCACCACTAGTTTTTGCAACTGGCCCGTTGTTGCAATCTCTCTCATCACAACAATGGCTCTATTGCAAGATCTGGATCTTGAAGAAATCGCTGCTCGTTCTCCTCCCGAGCTCCCATCGAGTCGCCGCCTCCCCACGCTGCTCCGACTGCCCGGAGCTCCCGTCGAGTCGCCGCCTCCCCGCGTTGCTCCGACTGCCCCGAGCTCTCGTTGAGTCGCGCGCCTCCCCGTGATGCGACCTGGTCGGAGGTTCGATGCTCGCGGGCAGCAGTTGTTGGGGAACGTAGTAATTTCAAAAAATTTCCAACGCACACGCAATATCATGGTGATGCATAGCAACGAGACGGGAGAGTGTGATCTACGTACCCTTGTAGACCGACAGCGGAAGCGTTGACGCAACGTAGAGAAAGTAGTCGTACGTCTTCCCGGTTCAACCGATCCAAGCACCGTTACTCCAGCACCTCCGAGTTCTTGGCACACGTTCAGCTCGATGACGTTCCCCCGGCTCCGATCCAGCAAAGCTTCGGGGAAGAGTTCTGTCAGCACGACGGCGTGGTGACGATCTTGATGTTCAACCGTCGCAGGGCTTTGCCTAAGCACCGCTACAATATGACCGAGGTGTAATATCGTGGAGGGGGGCACCGCACACGGCTAAGGAACGATCACGAAGATCAACTTGCGTGTCCTAGGGTGCCCCCTTGCCCCCGTATATAAAGGAGCCAAGGGGAGGGGGCGGCCGGCCAAGGAGAGCGCGCCAAGGGGGAGTCCTACTCCCACTAGGAGTAGGACTCCCTTCTTTCCTAGTTGGATAAGGAGAAGGGGAAAGAGGAGGAAGAGGGAAAGGACGGGGGGGGGGGGGGGGGGGGGGGGGGGGGGGGGGGGGCGCCGCCCCCCTTCCCTTGTCCTATTCGGACTAGGAAGGGGAGGGGCGCGCGGCCACCTCTTGCCTCCTTTCCTCTTCTCCCTTAAGGCCCATGTAGGCCCAATAACCCCCCGGGGGGTTCCGGTAACCCCCTGGTACTCCGATAAAATCTCGATTTCACCCGGAACGATTCCGATATCCAAATATAGGCTTCCAATATATCGATCTTTATGTCTCGACCATTTCGAGACTCCTCGTCATGTCCATGATCACATCCGGGACTCCGAACAACCTTCGGTACATCCTCATAATGAAACTGTCATCGTAACGTTAAGCGTGCGGACCCTACGGTTCGAGAACAATGTAGACATGACCGAGACACGTCTCCGGTCAATAACCAATAGCGGGAACCTGGATGCCCATATTGGCTCCTACATATTCTACGAAGATCTTTATCGGTCAGACCGCATAACAACATACGTTGTTCCCTTTGTCATCGGTATGTTACTTGCCCGAGATTCGATCGTCGGTATCTCAATACCTAGTTCAATCTCGTTACTGGGCAAGTCTCTTTACTCGTTCGTAATACATCATCTCGCAACTAACTCATTAGTTGCAATGCTTGCAAGGCTTATGTGATGTGCATTACCGAGAGGGCCCAGAGATACCTCTCCGACAATCGGAGTGACAAATCCTAATCTCGAAATACGCCAACCCAACATGTACCTTTGGAGACACCTGTAGAGCACTTTATAATCACCCAGTTACGTTGTGACATTTGGTAGCACACAAAGTGTTCCTCCGGCAAACGGGAGTTGCATAATCTCATAGTCATAGGAACATGTAGAGTCATGAAGAAAGCAATAGCAACATACTAAACGATCGGGTGCTAAGCTAATGGAATGGGTCATGTCAATCAGATCATTCACCTAATGATGTGATCCCGTTAATCAAATAAACTCTTTGTCCATGGTTAGGAAACATAACCATCTTTGATTAACGAGCTAGTCAAGTAGAGGCATACTAGTGACACTCTGTTTGTCTATGTATTCACACATGTATTATGTTTCCGGTTAATACAATTCTAGCATGAATAATAAACATTTATCATGATATAAGGAAATAAATAATAACTTTATTATTGCCTCTAGGGCATATTTCCTTCAGTCTCCCACTTGCACTAGAGTCAATAATCTAGATTACACAGTAATGATTCTAACACCCATGGAGCCTTGGTGCTGATCATGTTTTGCTCATGGAAGAGGCTTAGTCAACGGGTCTGCAACATTCAGATCCGTATGTATCTTGCAAATCTCTATGTCTCCCACCTGGACTAGATCCCGGATGGAATTGAAGCGTCTCTTGATGTGCTTTGTGAAATCTGGATTCCTTTGCCAAGGCAATTGCACCAGTATTGTCACAAAAGATTTTCATTGGACCCGATGCACTAGGTATGACACCTAGATCGGATATGAACTCCTTCATCCAGACTCCTTCATTTGCTGCTTCCGAAGCAGCTATGTACTCCGCTTCACATGTAGATCCCGCTACAACGCTTTGTTTAGAACTGCACCAACTGACAGCTCCACCGTTTAATGTAAACACGTATCCGGTTTGCGATTTAGAATCGTCCGGATCAGTGTCAAAGCTTGCATCAACGTAACCTTTTACGATGAGCTCTTTGTCACCTCCATATATGAGAAACATATCCTTAGTCCTTTTCAGGTATTTCAGGATGTTCTTGACCGCTGTCCAGTGATCCACTCCTGGATTACTTTGGTACCTCCCTGCTAGACTTATAGCAAGGCACACATCAAGTCTGGTACACAGCATTGCATACATGATAGAGCCTATGGCTGAAGCATAGGGAACATCTTTCATTTTCTCTCTATCTTCTGCAGTGGTCGGGCATTGAGTCTTACTCAACTTCACACCTTGTAACACAGGCAAGAACCCTTTCTTTGCTTGATCCATTTTGAACTTCTTCAAAACTTTGTCAAGGTATGTGCTTTGTGAAAGTCCAATTAAGCGTCTTGATCTATCTCTGTAGATCTTAATGCCTAATATGTAAGCAGCTTCACCGAGGTCTTTCATTGAAAAACTCTTATTCAAGTATCCCTTTATGCTATCCAGAAATTCTATATCATTTCCAATTAGTAATATGTCATCCACATATAATATCAGAAATGCTACAGAGCTCCCACTCACTTTCTTGTAAATACAGGCTTCTCCAAAAGTCTGTATAAAACCAAATGCTTTGATCACACTATCAAAGCGTTTATTCCAACTCCGAGAGGCTTGCACCAGTCCATAAATGGATCGCTGGAGCTTGCACACTTTGTTAGCTCCCTTTGGATCGACAAAACCTTCTGGTTGCATCATATACAACTCTTCTTCCAGAAATCCATTCAGGAATGCAGTTTTGACATCCATCTGCCAAATTTCATAATCATAAAATGCGGCAATTGCTAACATGATTCGGACAGACTTAAGCATCGCTACGGGTGAGAAGGTCTCATCGTAGTCAATCCCTTGAACTTGTCAAAACCTTTTGCGACAAGTCGAGCTTTGTAGACAGTAACACTACTATCAGCGTCCGTCTTCCTCTTGAAGATCCATTTATTTTCTATGGCTTGCCGATCATCGGGCAAATCCATCAAAGTCCATACTTTGTTCTCATACATGGATCATATCTCAGATTTCATGGCCTCAAACCATTTCGCGGAATCTGGGCTCGTCATCGCTTCCTCATAGTTCGCAAGTTCGTCATGGTCTAGTAACATGACTTCCAGAACAGGATTACCGTACCACTCTGGTGCGGATCTCACTCTGGTTTACCTACGAGATTCGATAGTAACTTGATTTGAAGTTACATGATCATCATCATTAGCTTCCTCACTAATTGGTGTAGTAGTCACAAGAACAGATTTCTGTGATGAACTACTTTCCAATATGGGCAAGGTACAATTACCTTATCAAGTTTTCTACTTTCGTCCCACTCACTTCTTTCGAGAGAAACTCCTTCTCTAGAAAGGATCCATTCTTAGCAACGAATGTCTTGCCTTCGGATCTGTGATAGAAGGTGTACCCAACAGTCTCCTTTGGTATCCTATGAAGACATATTTCTCCGATTTGGGTTTGAGCTTATCAGGATGAAACTTTTTCACATAAGCATCACAACCCAAAACTTTAAGAAACGACAACTTTGGTTTCTTGCCAAACCATAATTCAGATTGTGTCGTCTCAACGGATTTAGATGGTGCCCTTTTAACGTGAATGCAGCTGTCTCTAATGCATAACCCCAAAACGATAGTGGTAGATCGGTAAGGGACCTCATAGATTGCACTATATCCAATAAAGTACGGTTATGACGATCGGACACACCATTATGCTGTGGTGTTCCAGGTGGCATGAGTTTGTGAAACTATTCCACAATGTTTTAATTGAAGACCAAACTCGAAACTCAAATATTTGTCTCCGCGATCATATTGTAGAAACCTTTTCTTTTCTTGTCACGATGATTTTCCACTTCACCCTGAAATTATTTGAACTTTTCAAATGTTTCAGACTTATGTTTCATCAAGTAGATATACTCATATCTGCTCAAATCATCTGTGAAGATCAGAAAATAATGATACCTGTCGCGAGCTTCAATATTCATCGGACCACATACATAAGTATGTATGATTTCCAACAAATCTATTGCTCGCTCCATTGTTCCGAAGAACGGAGTCTTGGTCATCTTTCCCATGAGGCATGGTTCGCAAGCATCAACTGATTGATAATCAAGTGATTCGAAAAGCCCATTGGCATGGAGTTTCTTCATGCGCTTTACACCAATATGACCTAAACGGCAGTGTCACAAATAAGTTGCACTATCATTATTAACTTTGCATCTTTTGGTTTCAATATTATGATTATGCATATCACTACGATCGAGATCCAATGAACTATTTTCTTTGGGTGTGTAACCATATGAGGTTTTATTCATGTAATCAGAACAACAATTTATTCTCTTACTTAAATGAATAACCGTATTACAATAAACATGATCAAATCATATTTATGCTCAATGCAAACACCAAATAACACTTATTTAGGTTCAACATTAATCCCGAAAGTATAGGGAGTGTGCGATGATGATCATATCAATCTGGGAACCACTTCCAACACACATCGTCACTTCACCCTTAACTAGTCTCTGTTCATTCTGCAACTCCCGTTTCGAGTTACTACTCTTAGCAACTGAACCAGTATCAAATACATACTGAGGGGTTGCTATAAACACTAGTAAAGTACACATCAATAATATGTATATCAAATATACTTATGTTCACTTTGCCATCCTTCTTATCCTCCAATCACTTGGGGTAGTTCTGCTTCCAGTGACCAGTCTCTTTGCAGTAGAAGCACTTAGTCTTAGGCTTAGGACCAGACTTGGGCTTCTTCACTTGAGCAGCAAATTGCTTGCTGTTCTTCTTGAAGTTCCCCTTTTTTCCTTTACCCTTTTCTTGAAACTACTGATCTTGTCAACCATCAACACTTGATGCTCTTTCTTGATTTCTACCTTCATCGATTTCATCATGGAAGAGCTTGGGAATCGTTTTCATCATCCCTTGCATACTATAGTTCATCACGAAGTTCTACTAACTTGGTGATGGTGACTAGAGAATTCTGTCAATCACTATCTTATCTGGAAGATTAACTCCCACTTGATTCAAGCGATTGTAGTACCCAGACAATCTGAGCACATGCTCACTAGTTGAGAGATTCTCCTCCATCTTTTAGCTATAGAACTTGTTGGAGACTTCATATCTCTCAACTCGGGTATTTGCTTGAAATATTAACTTCAACTCCTGGAACATCTCATATGGTCCATGACGTTCAAAACGTCTTTGAAGTCCCGATTCTAAGCCATTAAGCATGGTGCACTAAACTATCAATTAGTCATCATATTGAGCTAGCCAAACGTTCATAACGTCTGCATTTGCTCCTGCAATAGGTCTGTCACCTAGCGGTGCATGAAGGACATAATTCTTCTGTGTAGCAATGAGGATACATATTGAGCTAGCCAAACGTTCATAACGTCTGCATTGCTCCGGCAAGGTCTGTCACCTAGCGGTGCATGAGACATAATTCTCTGTGTAGGAATGAGGATAAAACCTCAGATCACGGATCCAATCCGCATCATTGGCTACTAACATCTTCAACACCAATTTTCTCTAGGAACATATCAAAAAAACACAAGGGAAGCAACAAGCGAGCTATTGATCTACAACATAATTTGTAAAATACTACCAGGACTAAGTTCATGATAAATTTAAGTTCAATTAATCATATTACTTCAGAACTCCCACTTAGATAGACATCCCTCTAATCCTCTAAGTGATTACGTGATCCAAATCAACTAAACCATGTCCGATCATCACGTGAGATGGAGTAGTTTCATTGGTGAACATCACTATGTTGATCATATCTACTATATGATTCACGCTCGACCTTTCGGTCTTCGTGTTCCGAGGCCATATTTGTATATGCTTGGCTCGTCAAGTATAACCTGAGTATTCCTGCAACTGTTTTGCACCCGTTGTATTTGAACGTAGAGCCTATCACACCCGATCATCACGTGGTGTCTCAGCACGAAGAACTTTCGCAACGGTGCATACTCAGGGAGAACACTTCTTGATAATTATTGGAGAGATCATCTTAAAATGCTACCGTCAATCAAAGCAAGATAAGATGCATAAAAGATAAACATCACCTGCAATCAATATAAGTGATATGATATGGCCATCATCTTGTGCTTATGATCTCCATCTTCGAAGCACCGTCGTGATCACCATCGTCACCGGCGCGACACCTTGATCACATCGTAGCATCGTTGTCGTCTCGCCAATCTTATGCTTCCACGACTATCGCTACCGCTTAGTGATAAAGTAAAGCATTACAGCGCGATTGCATTGCATACAATAAACGACATGCATTGCATACAATAAGCAAAAACAAGTTAGACGTCCTCTACTTTGTTGTTGCAAGTTTTACGTGGCTGCTACGTGCTTAAGCAAGAACCAATCCTACCTACGCATCAAAACCACAACGATAGTTTGTCAAGTTGGTGCTGTTTTAAACTTCGCAAGGACCGGGCGTAGCCACACTCGGTTCAACTAAAGTTGGAAAAACTGTCACCCGCTAGCCACCTTTGTGCAAAGCACGTCGGGAGAACCGGTCTCGCGTAAGCGTACGCATAATGTCGGTCCGGGCCGCTTCATCCAACAATACCGCCGAACCAAAGTATGACATGCTGGTAAGCAGTATGACTTATATCGCCCACAACTCACTTGTGTTCTACTCGTGCATATAACATCAACACATAAAACCTAGGCTCGGATGCCATTGTTGGGGAACGTAGTAATTTCAAAAATTTCCTACGCACACGCAAGATTATGGTGATGCATAGCAACGAGAGGGGAGAGTGTTGTCTACGTACCCTCGTAGACCGACAGCAGAAGCGTTAGCACAACGCGGTTGATGTAGTCGTACGTCTTCACGGCCCGACCGATCAAGCACCGAAACTACGACACCTCCGAGTTTTAGCACACGTTCATCTCGATGACGATCCCCGGACTCCGATCCAGCAAAGTGTCGGGGAAGAGTTCCGTCAGCACGACGGCGTGATGACGATCTTGATGTTCTACCGTCGCAGGGCTTCGCCTAAGCACCGCTACAATATTATCGAGGATTATGGTGGAAGGGGGCACCGCACACGGCTAAGAAAACGATCACGTGGATCAACTTGTGTGTCTATGGGGTGCCCCCTGCCCCCGTATATAAAGGAGTGGAGGAGGGGAGGGCCGGCCCTCTCTATGGCGCGCCCTAGGAGAGTCCTACTCCCACCGGGAGTAGGACTCCCTTCTTTCCTAGTTGGATAAGGAGAAGGGGAAAGAGGAGGAAGAGGGAAAGGAAAGGGGGGGCGCGCCCCCCTTCCCTTGTCCTATTCGGACTAGGAAGGGGAGGGGCGCGCGGCCACCTCTTGCCTCCTTTCCTCTTCTCCCTTAAGGCCCATGTAGGCCCAATAACCCCCGGGGGGTTCCGGTAACCCCCCGGTACTCCGGTAAAATCCCGATTTCACCCGGAACGATTCCGATATCCAAATATAGGCTTCCAATATATCGATCTTTATGTCTCGACCATTTCGAGACTCCTCGTCATGTCCATGATCACATCCGGGACTCCGAACAACTTCGGTACATCAAAATACATAAACTCATAATGAAACTGTCATCGTAACGTTAAGCGTGCGGACCCTACGGTTCGAGAACAATGTAGACATGACCGAGACACATCTCCGGTCAATAACCAATAGCGGACCTGGATGCCCATATTGGCTCCTACATATTCTATGAAGATCTTTATCGGTCAGACCGCATAACAACATACGTTGTTCCCTTTGTCATCGGTATGTTACTTGCCCGAGATTCGATCGTCGGTATCTCAATACCTAGTTCAATCTCGTTACCAGCAAGTCTCTTTACTCGTTCCGTAATACATCATTTCGCAACTAACTCATTAGTTGCAATGCTTGCAAGGCTTATGTGATGTGCATTACCGAGAGGGCCCAGAGATACCTCTCCGACAATCGGAGTGACAAATTCTAATCTCGAAATACGCCAACCCAACATGTACCTTTGGAGACACCTATAGAGCACCTTTATAATCACCCATTTACGTTGTGACGTTTGGTAGCACACAAAGTGTTCCTCCGGCAAACGGGAGTTGCATAATCTCATAGTCATAGGAACATGTATAAGTCATGAAGAAAGCAATAGCAACATACTAAACGATCGGGTGCTAAGCTAATGGAATGGGTCATGTCAATCAGATCATTCACCTAATGATGTGATCCCGTTAATCAAATAACAACTCTTTGTTCATGGTTAGGAAACATAACCATCTTTGATTAACGAGCTAGTCAAGTAGAGACATACTAGTGACACTCTGTTTGTCTATGTATTCACACATGTATTATGTTTCCGGTTAATACAATTCTAGCATGAATAATAAACATTTATCATGATATAAGGAAATAAATAATAACTTTATTATTGCCTCTAGGGCATATTTCCTTCAGCAGTGGCATGGCGGGAATGGGCGGCGCCGCTCCTTCGTAACCACCGTCCAACGGGCTCACGGCGAACGACGACGGTTTTGTTTTGCAACATCCAATCTGTTGCAAGAAATATTTGTGCAACATCAGTCATATTGCCAAACTTTATTCTGTAACACCATACAGAGGTAAAGATAAAGAGAGAAAATTCTGCAACATCACCTCAATTGCAAAAAAAATCTGCAACAATGCCTCTGTTGCAAAAAATGAAGAGAGAAAAAATTCATATGTTGCAAAAAAAATTCCTACAACACAACCTATGCTGCAAAAAAATTGACAACAGAATCTCCATTACAAATGTTTCCACAACAAGAGTTTTGTTGCAAAGAAGAGGAATTAGTTTAGCCGCTTGATTTTGTCACATCCAACTGCTCGCGATGCCGACGCGTAGCAGCCCTCGATTTACATACATTAAGTACTTATTTTGAAAGAACCCTATATTATATCGGTAACTGTGCAACTCCCCGACAACTCCGTCGCCGTCATCCCATCCCACTGTGCTCTCCTCCCCGTCATCGTTGTCGGCCGCCGACACGCATTCTCGTTGGGTACCCCACCACCTTTGGCTCCGGGTGAAAATCTTGGTCTGGTCTTCTAGACCGAGCGTGATGGCATGCTAGCGTCGTTTCCTTCTTTAAGGCATCCTTCTAGGAGGTATGGTCTCTATGGAGTTGCTGCAAGGCCGGGTGGTGTCAGCCAGGCCCTTTGCCACATCCATCCATGTCGTGTGTGGGTGGGTGGGGGTGGTGGGGGCTCTCCACTTCTACAGTGGATGGTTAGCGGCAATCTGGTAGTCTGTTGGTGGTGGGCGTGTGGATCTTGGGATGCGGGGGTGACGGCCTTGGCTGATGGGTTGCACGGTTGGCTCTCTGGCAAGCAACATGGAGATGGTGTTGCTTGCTCCCCTTGGTCGTGTGGATGGTGGGAGGAGTGTCGGCAGGTGGGCCCAGTGAGGTTGCGGTCGGTGGCAGTGACTAAGCTCAAATCTTGATATGTAGGCTTAAATTTGTTCATGATGCCCCCTCCCCTTGGTAGTATCGGTGGCTTAGGTTCCTAGACATGACACAAAACAGATACAGAGTGGGCGCTTTGCACTCCACTGACAACGACGATGCCTGTGGGTATCATGCTCCTCTTGGGGCGTAATTGTGGTATTTCTCTCCTATGTAAGTGCTCTGGATATAAACCCTGTTTGCCCGCTCTGTTGGTCTCGGTGATGACCGCGCATTGCATTGTGGCCTACTTGGGGTGTCGCCGGGGAGCTCAAGTTTCTTCTTGTCACACCACGACGACATCTACACGTGGACTTGGATCGTAGCTCGGAAAACCTTTGGCGTTGGTGTGTGGCTATCTTGATACCTCCTATATCCAATAAACTATCGAGCCTCAATATTCGAGGGCAGGGCCCACGCTCCTTGCTTCGGAACTTCAGGTTCATGTGATGCAACTACTCCTGTGCTCATGCTTGAAGGCGAGATGGCTACATCCGCTAGTGCATGTCTATACATTGTACCTTGTATCATTTAGCCATGCAGATTTATCTATAATGTTAGGTTATTTTTTTCTCTTCTACGATTTATTGACGGTGTTCAGAAACGTTGGCACGTACACTCTCAGGCTATCTCTGATGCATCTTGCTAACAATCTTCAGAAATGTAAGGTTATCACGAAAGGCTGTGTACACAAGCAAACATAACTTCAAAACTTATATTTTGTCGTGGATGTCAACTTACACATCAATCTCTCTTTTGCTCAAGTTCAGCAGATACACAATAACACAAAAGGACACAAAGAACAGCCACGAGCACCACTGCTTCTTTGCCTGCAGCTGCAAGGGCTCCGACTGGAAGGAGCATCTGGAGCTGAAGGGTTGGAGCTAAAGTACGGTTGTTTGGTGGTTGTGCCGTAGCAGCTACAGTTGTTGTTGAAACATGCTGAAATGACCAGAATGCCCTCTGTTCTTCTGTAGAATGAGTTCAAATGCTGATTATGCCGTTTTAACAGAAAAAGTTCACCATGTGTTACAAAAATCTTCAATGTATCAAGAAAATGCTCATCGTATATTATGACATAGTTTACCTTGCATTGTCAAATTGTTCATTGTGTATTACAAAAATGTTCAATGTATATTATTAAATTGTTCAATGTATATTAGAAAATGTTTATTGTGTATTACAAAAATGTTCATTGTATATTATGAAATTATTCAACGTATATTTAGAAAATGTTCATTGTGTATTTAAGTTTTGTTCATCATATATTAAAAAATTGTTTAACATATACCCATAAAATGTCCATTTTAGTATTTTAATTTGATCAGTATTTTTTACAAAAACGTTCACTGTATTTTAAAATTTCTTCAACATATATTATAAAATTGTTGAATGTTTCTTTTTTTTGAAGGATTTGCCCCTGTACGTTCTATTTTGAGATTGGCGCTGCATATAAACGCTCAAGGTAGCTAGCTTGGCTGGTTAGCCTCACTGGATTTGAGCATGAGGTCGTCGGTTCAACCACGCATGCGCTTCTTCTTCTTCTTTCGTTTTTTCGCTCACAGCAAGATGATTGGGCCGGCCCGTGTGCGCGACGCTTCAGTGAAGTCGCAACGATCGGACGCACACGGGCGGTGTATAGGAGCTCCGTAAATTTTCCTATAAAAGCACAGCTTCATCTCAAAACAAATAAAATAAAAAATAAAAGTAGAGCTCGAAAATACCTTTTTTCCAAAGAAATACTACTCCCTTTCACTACTATAAGAGTTTTGAATATTTTAATATAAACTGCATACGGGCTGAAATGAGTGACCAAACAAACTAAAACGTGTCTACATAAATCTTCCTTTTTTCCAAAGAAATACTACTCCCTTTCACTACTATAAGAGTTTTGAATATTTTAATATAAACTGCATACGGGCTGAAATGAGTGACCAAACAAACTAAAACGTGTCTACATAAATCTTTTTTTAATTAAAATATATATTTTATAATAATGAATGGAGAGGGTATCGAGCTAGGCTCAGAGTACAACTATAGAGCATCGTTCCCTCCCAAATACAACCTGCACCTGCATCGGAGTAATCTTACTCCTATAATCTCAACAACAAAACCTGGTGAATTTTGTGCCAAAAGAGATTGAGAGAAGCACCTGCTAATTTTGTGCATTAACCAATATAAATCAAGCCAAAATTTTGTGCATTAACCAATATAAATCAAGCCAAGCACGCAAATTAACCTCGTTTGAATCATCGAGCTTCTTTGCATAGGTATGTGTTTGTACTCATGTTCGACTTTTACATTCTTCTTGCATCCTAACATATACTTAAAAAAATGTAATGCAAATTCTAATAGTGGACCACACAATATGTCTTACCGTGTGCGTGCTTATATCGTGCATCCGATCGAGATCATGTAGTCAGTGAATGTATGTGAGCATCTATAATAATTGTGCTTTGTTCAAAATTAATAATAATCCTGCAGTTAGAGGCGGAGCCAGTGTGTAGGTGTTGGTGAACCCAACAATTTTTTTGACGCCACATACATACATGTATGAACCAATTTCGCAAAAAAAATCCAAAATTACTAA
Source organism: Triticum urartu (assembly GCF_003073215.2). Taxonomy (NCBI): domain Eukaryota; kingdom Viridiplantae; phylum Streptophyta; class Magnoliopsida; order Poales; family Poaceae; genus Triticum; species Triticum urartu. Next base: position 41,811,865 of record NC_053027.1, on the reverse strand, counting down.
TTAAAGAGTACTTTTTGCAAAAATCATTCCCACATCCCCAAGTTGCGACAGGGGCACACTGCATGAGCGCCGCTTGTCGCAACCTGGGAGTTTTCCCTTTTTGGTAGATTAGTTTATTAAAAACATTTTATTTCTTAAATCGTGTGTTCAAATCTTGAACTATTTTCATCATTGGATTCCTCGCGTCAAGATCTTCAAAATTAGATCTCATGTTGATAGGTTTCGACGAACTTTTTTAGGAAAAATATCGGATAAAAAAGAAATCGCTTTTTTCCCTTTCCAAAGAGGCACAACTGTGCCTCTCGCAGAATCAAGTCTGTGCCTCTCATAAAAGAAAAAGAAAGCGTTTCTCTCTTATTTTCTGAGGCATAGTTGTGTCTCTCGCGGAAGTAAGTCCGTGTCTTCACGAGAAGTAAATATGTGCCTCTCGTGGAAGAAAAAAATAAAATACATTTTTTTGAGAGGCACGCGAAAGCAAATCCATGCCTCTCACGGAAGGAAAAGAAAATAAGAAAACATGTTTTTCCTTTTCGAGAAGCACGACTATGCCTCTCACGGAAGCAAATCCGTGCCTTCACAAGAAATAAATGTGTGCCTTTCGTAGAGGAAAATGGTGCCTATTTTTCTTTCTGAGAAACACACATGTGCCTCTCACGAAAGAAAATCCATGACTCCACGAGAAATAAACGTGTACCTCTCGCAGAAAAGAAAAGCGCATTGTTCTAGTCCAACCAAAAGCCCACAACTATTTATCAAGAAACAAAAGAAGCCCTCACATGTAAATGTGACTCCATATGGCTAAAAAAAATGTAAATGTGATTTCCGTAAGTCTTTTGGTTCCCTCCTATCCTCCATGCACTCGCATGCCCTGTCATACGTTCACGACTGCGCATCGGGCGAGGTACGTTCACCACACAAGAACTCATGGAATAAGTGCATGCGCCTTCTAAGATTTTCTAGAGGTTTTCGGCAGACAAGATGAGGAGAGGAAGAGACTAGAGAGGCCAAGGCAGGGAGTCCCAATTTTACACTCTCTGTGTTAAACAGTGCATTGACCCACAGAGAGCACTAAGGTGGGCCGGCCCAATATGAGGTACGAGGTTGGATGCTCCTCCAACGAGTTTCATTTTTTTCTTTTGCTTTTCCGGTCCTTAAAAATATGACAGCTAGATATTTTATAGATAAAAATATTATAATATAAAAAAGTTCATGAACTTCAAATATTCTCAAAAATTAAAAAAATTCATGTTCTAAAAATTTAAAAATTGTTCTTGAATTCAAAAAATGTTGTAAAATATAAAAATGTTCTGGAATAAAAAAATTCTCAAATTTGAAAAGGTGTTCTCGAATAGCCAAAAATGTTCCCAATTTTTTAAAATGTTCTCAAATACATAAAAGATGCTCAAATATTAAAAAATGTTCTTGAATACCAATAATGTTCTTGAATTTTAAAAATATTCTTGAAATTTGACCAATGTTGTAAAATTCAAAAATCATGTATTTTTAAAAGAAATACCAAATGAAATATGTGAGCATTTTTCAAAAAGGGAGCGATTTTAAAAATTTGGAACATTTTTAAATGAAAAAGAAAAAAGAAAAAGGAGATTCTCTACTACTTAAAATAAAATACTTAAAAAAGAACGTAAGGTTCCCATTTCACCTTTCTTCCCAACACCCCTTCATCCACCCTTCCTTGAATGATAATAAATCAACTTAAATTACTTATCTTCAGAACCAGTTCCACTTTAATTTACTTACCAAATTTTGGATCAAAATATAAGGTACTTCATGGGCAGAATTTGATGATCATTTATGTACACAATCACATTATTATAGACAAGATTTATATCCCGTTGCAACGCACGGGCATTGTTCTAGGTTGATATTTGACAAAAATCTGAGAGTCTGTACAATTCGTGAATCTATGCGGTTAAAATGTAATTGTGAAAGAAAAAAGGTCTACATGAAGCTCGCTTTGTGCTCTTAGAGTGGTGGCGGCTAGCTTGGTCCATGTGTGCTCGTCTAGCCGTCGGCTGCAACACTTGTCCCATGATGGAAATAATGCATGGATATGCAGGTGGTGGTACCAGGGACATCGATCGGATGAAGACTCTTCCCACAATTACCTCTCGATTGGACCGACCCTGAGACACGCTCCTTGGGCACCTCCTCTGAGGACACATGACGACGATCGGATCAACCCTGAGGGGTGTCGTTGTTTCAGAGGATGTCAGCCCGGCAGTGCGTTAGGCAGCGAATTATCATTGAGGGGGAGGGGTTAGGGAGGTGGACAGTCCTTTTTCTGCTTTTTATTTTTGTTTTTGCGTGAGGCAAGGGAGGTGGGTTTTCCTGTGTGTATGAGGAGGTGGGGCAGATGGTTTTTTCCATAGGGGAGGGGGGTCAAGGGGAGGGGAGTTTGGACGTGCCATGTACAAACTCAAACTCCCTTTAATAGTAGAGACATGGTTGGAAAAACTTCCTATTATTAATTATCTGCATCTTTAATAAAGTGCCCAACTATTAAATTAATTTCATTAATGGCTTAATTTAAAAAAATTGTCACAAAAATCCATATTTAAATTGAATTAATTAATTGCACGCGTAATTAATGGTTTGGCCAATTAATTGCATTAATGACTTGATTCCCAAATTGATTTGATGCTTGGTGTCCTAATCATTTTTCTATTTTCTTTCTTTTCTTTCTGCGTGAGGCAAGAGAGGTGGGTTTTCTTGTGCATGTGGGGAGGTGGGAGTAGACGGGTTTTTCATAAGGGTGATCAAGGGTTTAATAATAATGACAAATTAAAAAAACTTCCTACTATTATTTACCTGCATCACTAGTTAGGTGTGTAACTAATTAAATAATTACATTAATGGCTCGATTTCATAATTAATTTGGAAGGGGTTCGGGAGGAGGGCAATCTTTTTTCTTTTCATTTTTGCTCGAGGCAAGGGAGGTGGGTTTTTTATGCATATGAGGAGGTAGACGACAGGGTTTTTTCATAAGGGGGGGGGGGGCAAGGGGAGGGGGGTTGGACGTACCACGTATAGTCTCTAACTCCCCTTTAATAGTAGAGACATGGTTGAAAAACTTCCTATTATTAGTTATCTGCATATTTATTTAGGTCCCTAACTAATTAATTAATTGCATTAATAACTCATTTTTAAAATTGATTTTGTCATGAAACAATTCATACTCCATTCGTTCCTAAATATAAGTCTTTTTAGAGATTCCAATATGGACTACATACAAAGCAAAATGAGTGAATCTACACTCTAAACTATGCCTATATACATCTGTATGTAGTTCATATTGGAATCTCTAAAAAGACTTGTATTTAGAAACGGAGTGAGTATTTCACTATTAGGAAAAGGCATGCTAGTGGCGCACCGAATTTGCCTTCTAATAGCGCACTACCGGTGCGCCACTGGCATCACGTAGTATCACGTGCGCCAATGACAAATTCTAATGATGCACCACCGATGCGCCATTAGTATCTGGTGTTCTAATGGCGCACCACGTAGTGCGCCATTAGTATAGCCTGCAGTGCGCCATTAGAATGCCTCTCAGGGGGCCATATGTACCCATGTGCTTTGGCATTCTAATGACGCACCAGCAGTTAATGCGCCATTAGTGTGATGATCACAGTGCGCCATTAGTGTCTTGTGTGGTGCGCCATTAGTATGAATATTAGGTTTTATTTTTTTTGCTTTTCTGATTTTTGCACAGGTTACAAAATATATTATTGGACAGAATATAGACAACAGCGCACAGCAACATCAGATTCATCGAATACAATAGAAGATTAGTCTCCGAATACAATTCATCATATTAGTCTCCGAATTCAAAAGACCGAATAAAGATAAAACATTACAAGTCTCAAGACCGCGAGTATCGAGTTTGTCGGAAGTAATAATAATCCTAACAAGTCCTACTAATCATCATCATACAACTTCTACTCGTTATTCATAACAAGTCATACGATCATCATCTTGATAGTCTTCGAACCAACCCTACTTAATTGTTCTTAGCACATGATCATCAGTATTAGGCAGGACCTAAATACCCTATTTAAGCTAAAATAGCATAAAAGAATATAGACCCTGACTCTCCATTATGAAGAATGGAGAACATCCTGTCTCCAATTCTTGCGCTTCGCTTCCTTTTGCTTCCAAGAAGCTCCTTACGACTGTCCATACATTTTTTCCATCCTTTGGTTTTCATGTCTCCACTTCTTTTAGAAATCTCGTATGGACAGTTGAGATTCGTAGGACGACCTGGCTGTATGTTCAAAACATTAACACTACCTTTCAGATACATCATATGAGGCACACAATTCTCTGGGATTATCTGTTGAAAAACATAGTAACAACTTCATAGTTAGCAATGATGTACTAGTTTTAGAAGTATGCAAAAGATGCACGGATGTCGTAATAGTAAAAATCTTACCAGGGTATCTCCATGGTAGTTACCGTAGTTGAACACATGCACTAGTGGCACGTATACCATAATGTTGAGGAATTTGATTGTAGATATTGTAATTCTCAATGTGAGTACAAAATCCGACCAAATGATTTTTCTCCTTGTAAGTTGTTAATTCGGAGCCATCGGTGTAGTGGGTTTTGTCTACCATCTCCCGCACATTCTTTGAACAATAAAAATAAGCTGTCAATGGAAATAAGCTATCAACTATTTTGAAATAAACAATATAAATTAGCTAATAACTATGTTTGAGAAACTCACATAGCGGTAGAACTGGAGGCGTATCAACAAGGACCCAAATGTCCATATTGTCTTGGTTGATGTCAGGATTACCAAGATCCATGGTGATAAGCATACCCTCATCAAAACCATACATCTTGCAAAATGCTTCCCAATTTTTGCAACCAAAATGGGTTACGCTCTCAGAATTATAGATTTACTTCAAAGTCCACATCGTGATGAGTCCTTAGGTGAATTTTCTTTGTTTCAGAAATTTCATGGTCTTCAAAATCCATCCTCTCCAAGACATAGCGTCTTGCATGGCATGGGATAAGCTATACTCGAATTGTAAAAGATGAAAATTACACGTTGAAATAGTTGAAGTCATGCTTAATTATGAAAATAACACTTGTCGTCGTTGTGTACCGTTTCAACTTCGAAGGTCTCCTCGAGCTTAATGCTAAAGCGCCGATCATCGTCCAGGTGAGGCATGTCGCACAGAGCTCGATCGTCGTGGCACCAGTCGCACTCCGCCGAGAGACTTTCGTTGTTCGATGATGATGACGACATATCCTACGTTCATAATTCAAAACTACATCATTTAGGGTTTGTCGACGCCGAGGCACCCTAAAAGCCTAAGCTTTCATCATTTAGGTTTTGTCGACGCCGAGGCACCCTAAAAGCCTAAGCGTACATCATTTAGGTTCTCATCGACACCGAGGCACCCTAGGTTGGGCCTAATCACTTGGCACTAATCACTTGGCTCTATTGCCACCTATGTTGGGTTTATCATCTAGGGTTTATCGATGCTAACGAGAATTCTAAGTTGGGCCTAATCACTTGGCTCTATTGCCACCTATGGTTTAATACAGCAAGAATAAAGGGGCAGTTGATCCTACTTAATTAAGTACTAAGATACCCCGGCCCATGCATTAGTAGCAAGTACCTCATATGTCCGATTTTTAGCAAAGTCATGCTAAAATTCACGGAAAATTTCAGCATGACCTTTGCTGAAAATAGGACATATGGAGTACCCGAATTTGCCGGAACGGAAGTTAATCGACATTCCGGCAAACTCAAGGGCCTCTCGGGGTACCTGCAAAATCATCACGACACGAAGGGCCTCTCAAGGGCCTCAAGCAGCAGCGGCGTCTCCCAGGACCCCATTTTTTGCTAAATTTCTTTGAGCAACAATCAGTGCAGAAAATTTAGAATATTTCTATACAACAGCACTGTAAAGATGAAGAACAGTTCTACAGCAGCCCATTTATATACAATAGCATCTTTGGTCATACCAATTTCTGAAACAATTCAAATCTGAACTGTATCTTTGGTCATACAAATCTCTGAAACTATAAAATCTGAAATATATATTTGGTCATACAAATTTATGGAACTAATCAAATCTGAACTGTATCTTTGGTCATACAAATCTCTGAAAATTTTCTAAATCTGTGGTGATACAAATTTATGGAACTAATCAAATTATGATAGCTGGACACATAAATTATGATATATTGTGATAGCTTGGGGAATAGATTATGATAGATTGTGGAAACAGAACCGCGCCAAGGCTGACACATCTCTGCACCATGGAGTGTTCCTTTTTCTCAATTCCCCAAGCAGCCTGGCGCTGCTCCATGACCTGACCTTTTATACTATGATGAACAAAAGCATCTACCTCAGAAATCTCCAGTACATAGACCACGGGTAGAACAAGTCCATGCATCACAAAGTCACACAAATCAGAGTGACAGCACCAACAATTTCGAGCTCCCTGTGCTACAAAGCAGCCCCGGAATTGCTCAGACGGGCAGTCCGACTGGTGATAGGGTCCAAACCGAAAGCTATATGCTACCACAATCTATCATGAACACGGCCCAAACGAAGTCAATTCTACACTACATCTGACAGACTACTCCGTGTTCTCTCAGATTTCCTCCACTCGCCGAGATGGGTTCCCACCCAGCCCAGCCATCCCTGCCTCTCCTCTCTCGCGCGCACGCAGCAACCCAGGAAAACACAAGACAAGCAGTAGAATCTCTGCTCTACCGGGAGGCAACGAAGTGGCCAAGGTCACAAGGGGGAGATACCTGAGCGGAAGCCCTAGGCTAGCACGAGGGGGTGGAGCGCTGCTGCTGCTGCTGTTGCTCAGGGACAGCGAGGTCGGAGTGGGCGGCGCGGGAAGGCGGCGGGAGGCGGGGGAGGGGGTTCCGCCGATCCGGCCGGAGGGGCGAGAGGTGGGAGGAGATGAGGCGGCGGCGCGGTCGGGTGGGTGCGTGGGACACTCCTCCCTGGTCCGGACTGGCCACGCTGCTCGGGGACGGCGAAGGAGGCGAGGGGGCGGCGAGGGGGACGGCGAACATGGGGGGCAGTGGGTGAGATCGATGAGGCAGGGGAAAGATTAGAGAGATTGGGGATTTAGTGTGGGGGAAGCTTTCTAATGGCGCACCACCCCCTCGTGCGCCATAAGTACGACTATTCTAATGGCGCACCACCCCTCGGTGCACCATTAGAATTTAGTGTGGGGGAAGCTTTCTAATGGCGCACCACCCCTCAGTGCGCCATTAGAATTTTGTTTTAATCATAACAGTAATATTTATTTATAAAAATAGTAATAATTTTTTTTAAAAATATGGTTCAAATTTGTTACTTGAAAATATCATCGGCGGCGGCGGTGGAGCGAGGGAGGGTGCGGGGGGTGGAGCGGGGGAGGGTGCGGGGGGCCGGGTGCTCGTCGGCGGCGGTGGAGCGGGGGAGGGTTGCGGTGGGTCGTCGGCAGGCGGTGGAGCTAGCGGGGGAGGGTGCGGGTGGGATCGAGATGGAGGGGGATCGAGATCGAGATGGAGGGGGAATCAAGATCGAGATGGAGGGGGATCGAGATCAAGTGTCCTCATGAATTCAAAAAGTGCCCATGAAATTTAAAAATATTCATGATATCAAAAAGTGCCCATGAAATACAATCGAGAAATGAAGACTACGATTTAAATACAATCGATCTTAGCTAGCTATCTGTTCACAATCTTCTTGCCCTTCTTTTTCGCAAATGGAGTTCTTCTGTGGAACGGACGTCCTTTAGGTAGGGTGGTCCTGCTTCTTCTTGTGGTGTGTGCTGCTACTTCATCGTCGTCGTCATGTTCGATCTTCGGGTCGCCGTACTTGTCGAAGTCTTGCTCATTGGCTACTCCATCCATTCCGATGATCTTCCTTTTGCCTCTCCTCACGACAACACAACTGGGCTTTGACGGGTCGGTAATGAAGAAGCATTGGTCCACTTGGGAAGCCAATACCCATGGCTCATTTTTCGCGGTGACGTTTGCGCCCGCGGTCTTTGATTTGGCTCCGGGTATAACCATGGTGGTGAAATACCGGTCTTATTTTAGGACGCTCTTGGCCCATCTGACACAAACATATATGCAACACCACAAACATACATAGATCTAGCTAGGCCACAAAAAGTGCATGTGCACGTTGTTGGAGCGAGCTAGGGAGAAAAAAAGTAGATCTACATCATGAAGATAGCTTTCCCCTTACTTACCTATCAAAAAAAGGTAATTTCACCACTTAATTTTGATGAATCTATGGTGGAAATGAGGTGAGGAGGAGGAGATGGCCGAAAGCTTGGAGAAGAAGGTGGAGGGAATGAAGTGGGGAAAGTGAGTGGGTAGGTGTGGGGCTGTCCAAAATATCTTGTTGGGGTCCCAGGTTACTAATGGCGCACCACCAGCAAATGCGCCATTAGTAACCCTGGTTACTAATGGCGCACCTGCAGGTGGTGCGCCATTAGTAGTTTTGCAAAAAAGTAAATATATATATATATATATTAATGGTGCACCGGGTAATAGTGCGCCATTACTAGTGCCATTACTAGTTTAAACTAGTAATGGCGCACTGTGAAACGATGCGCCATTAGTAGTTTTGCAAAAAAAGAATAAATTTTTTTACAGTAATGGCGCACTGTCTGCTTGGTGCGCCATTACTACTTAGAACTAGTAATGGCGCACTTCGACCTGATGCGCCATTAGTATGTATGGAAAAATGAAAAAAAAATAATTTAATACTAGTGGCGCACCCTGTTTCTGGTGCGCCATTAGTGTCTTCCACACTAATGGCGCATCACCAACCGGTGCGCCATTAGTATATAGTAGTGGCGCACTGCTTCCATGGTGCGCCATTAGTATCAATCCTATCTATAGCCCTTTTCCTAGTAGTGTTTAGACAGACTTTATTCACTGCACGTGTAGTCAATGGTTTAACTAATTAATTGCACTAATGACTTATTCCCAAACTAATTTGGTGCTTCGTTTCCAAATCATTTTTCTGGTTTTTTCTCTTTTCATTATGCGTGAGGCAAGGGAGGTGGGTTTCTTGTGTGTGCGTGGGAAGGTGGGGGCGGATGTATTTTTTCATAAGGGGTCAAGGGTTTAATAGTAATGATAAATTTTAAAAAGCCTTCCTAGTATTAATTAACTACATCACTAATTATGTGTCTCACTTATTAAATAATTGCATTAATGGCTCGATTTCATAATTAGTTTGATGCAAAAAATCCTCACTTAAACGAACTTAATTAATTACATGCATAATTAATGTCTGGCTAATTAATTACATTAATTTCTTGATTTCCAAATTGATTAGATGCTTGGTTTCCAAATTGTTTTGCATTAATGACTTGTGATACTTTTAATAATTAACGTGATCCTCCTGTTTAAGTCTCGGTAATACTTTTAATAATTAATGTGATACTCAGGTCCAAAGAAAATAATACTCTTTGTAATTAGCATGGGCCTTTCGTTAAACACTCGATGATACTCTTATACTTCCTCCGTTCCTAAATATAAGTCTTTCTATAGATTTCACTATGGACTATTGATACGTCTCCAATGTATCTATAATTTATGAAGTATTCATGCTGTTATATTATCATTTTTGGATGTTTTACAATCATTTTATAGCAACTTTATATCATTTTTTGGGACTAACCTATTGACCCAGTGCCCAATGCTAGTTGCTATTTTTGCTTGTTTTTTACATCACGGGAAATCAATATCAAACAGAGTCCAAACACCGCGAACTTTTTTGTGGATTTTTTATGGACCAGAAGACCACCAGTGGGCCAGAGCAGCACTTGGGGGTGCCCCGAGGGTGGGCACAACCCACCAGGGCGCGCCTGGGGGCCCAGGCGCGCCCAGGTGGGTTGTACCCACCTCGGTGGCCTCCCTCACCCCTCTTCGCCCTATAAATTCCCAAATATTCCAAAAACCCTCGGGGTTAACCTAGATCAGAAGTTCCGTTGCCACAAGGCTCTGTAGCCACCGAAAATCAATCTAGACCCCATTCTGGCACTCTGCCAGAGGGGGAAATCATCACCGGTGGCCATCTTCATCATCCCGGCGGCCACCACGATGAGGAGGGAGTAGTCCACCCTCGTAGTTGAGGGTTTGTACCAGTAGCTATGTGTTTAATCTCTCTCTCTCTCTCGTGTTCTTGAGATGTCACGATCTTGATGTATTGCAGGCTTTGTTAATATAGTCGGATCATATGGTGTTTTCCTCTCTCTATCTTGTTGTGATGAACTGAGTTTTTCCCTTTGAGATATCGTTGTTATCGGATTGAATACTTTTATGGATTTGAGAGCACTTGGTATATGTCTTGCATATGAATACTCGTGGTGATAATAGGGTATCATATTGATTCACTTGATATGTGATTTGGCACTGAACTCGCAGATTCCCACGATGACATTGGGGTAATCTATGCATAGGGGTTGATGCACGTTCTTGTCTTTTGTTTCTCCAGTAGAAATCTTGGGGCACTCTTTGAGGTTCTTTGTGTTGGATTGAGTATTATGAATCTGAAATTATTTGGTGTTATTTTAGTACGAACTCTTGGATAGATCGATCGAAAAGAATAGCTTCGAGGTGGTTTCGTACCCTACAAATAATTTCTTCTTATGTTCTCCGCTAGATAGGAACTTTGGAGTGATTCTTCATCGCACTTTGAGGTGTGGTTATTGTTGGGGAACGTAGTAATTTAAAAAATATTCCTACGCACACACAAGATCATGGTGATGCATAGCAACGAGAGGGAAGAGTGTTGTCTACGTACCCTCGTAGACCGTAAACGGAAGCGTTATGACAACGCGGTTGATGTAGTCGTACATCTTCACGATCGACCGATCCTAGCACCAAAGGTATGACACCTCCACGATCTGCACACGTTCGCCTCGGTGACGTCTCATGAACTCACGATCCAGTAGAGTGTCGGGGAAGAGCTTCGTCAGCACGACGGCGTGATGACGGTGATGATGATGCTACCGGAATAGGGCTTTGCCTAAGCACCGTTACGGTATGACCGAGGTGGATTATGGTGGAGGGGGCACCGCACATGGCTAAGAGATCAATGATCAACTTGTGTGTCTATGGGGTGCCCCCCTCCCCCGTATATAAAGGAGTGGAGGAGGGGGAGGGGGCCGGCCTCCTAGGCGCGCCCCAAGGGGAGTCCTACTCCCACCGGGAGTAGGATCCCCCTTCCCTAGTTGGATTAGGAGAGAAGGAAGGGGGAGGAAGGAGGAAGGAAAGGGGGGCCGGCCCCCTTCCCAATTCAGATTGGGCTTGGGGGGGGGACTCCTTTGCTCCCTTCTCCCCTCTCCCACTATGGCCCAATAAGGCCCATATACCTCCCGGGGGGTTCCGGTAACCTCCTGGTACATCGGTAAATTCCCGATCTCACCCAGAACCATCCCGATGTCCAAATATAGTCGTCCAATATAACGATCTTTATGTCTCGACCATTTCGAGACTCCTCGTCATGTCCGTGATCATATCCGGGACTCCGAACTACCTTCGGTACATCAAAACACATAAACTCATAATACGATCGTCACCGAATGTTAAGCGTGCAGACCCTACGGGTTTGAGAACTATGTAGACATGACCGAGACACGTCTCCGGTCAATAACCAATAGCGGAACCTCGATGCTCATATTGGTTCCTACATATTGTATGAAGATCTTTATCGGTCAAACTGCATAACGATATACGTTGTTCCCTTTGTCATCGGTATGTTACTTGCCCGAGATTTGATCGTCGGTATTTCAATTCCTAGTTCAATCTCGTTACCGTCAAGTCTCTTTACTCGTTCCGTAATGCTACATCATGTAACTAACTCATTAGCTACATTGCTTGCAAGGCTTATAGTGATGTACATTACCGAGAGGGCCCAGAGATACCTCTCCGACAATCGGAGTGACAAATCCTAATCTCGATCTATGCCAACTCAACAAACACCATCGGAGACACCTGTAGAGCACCTTTATAATCACCTAGTTACGTTGTGACGTTTGGTAGCACACAAAGTGTTCCTCCGGTATTCGGGAGTTGCATGATCTCATAGTCATAGGAACATGTATAAGTTACGGAGAAAGCAATAGCAACAAACTAAACGATCATCGTGCTAAGCTAACGGATGGGTCAAGTCAATCACATCATTCTCTAATGATGTGATCCCGTTAATCAAATGAAAACTCATGTCTATGGTTAGGAAACATAACCATCATTGATTCAACGAGCTAGTCAAGTAGAGGCAAACTAGTGACACTCTGTTTGTCTATGTATTCACACATGTACTAAGTTTCCGGTTAATACAGTTCTAGCATGAATAATAAACATTTATCATGATATAAGGAAATAAATAATAATTTTATTATTGCCTCTAGGGCATATTTCCTTCAGTTATATGATCCAATTATATTAGCACTGTTGAGAGATTGCACTAGCGAAAGTACAGACGCTAGGCCTCATTTTCAAGCATTGCAATACCGTTTTTTGCCCATTTACTATTTGCTACCTTGCTGTTTTTATTTATTCAGATTATAAAAATATATTTCTACCATCAATATTACACTTCTATCACCATCTCTTCGCCGAACTAGTGCACCTATACAATTTGCCATTGTATTAGGTGTGTTGGGGACACAAGAGATTTCTTGTATTTGGTTGCTTGGTCGTTTGAGAGACACCATCTTCATCCTACACCTCCCATGGATTGATAAACCTTAGGTCATCCACTTGAGGGAAAATTGCTACTGTCCTACAAAACTCTGCGCTTGGAGGCCCAACACGTGTCTACAAGAATAAAGTTGCGTAGTAGACATCAAGCTCTCTTTTGGTGCCGTTGCCGGGGAGGTTAGGTAAGCGTCTCTCACATCTCGTCAACAAAGCTCTTTTCTGGCGCCGTTGCCGGGGAGGTGAGTGCTTGGAGGTATATCTTTAGATCTTGCAATTGAATCTTCTAGTTTCTTGTTTTATCACTAGTTTGGTTTATAAATGAAACTAAAAAAAGGAATTGAGGATGCATCATATTATTAATCATCTTTATAATATCTTTCTTGAAAATGATGGAAAAGAAAATTGTGCTCAATTGATGGAAGAAGGATTCAATAGAATGTTTGGTATAAATGATGAGCATGATTGCAATGTTGTTAGTATGAATTCTTTGAATATCCATGATGCTAATGATATGCAAAGCCATAAGCTTGGGGATGCTATGTTTGATGAAGATGATATTTTTAGTCTCCCAAGATTTGATGTGGAAATTTGTTATAATGATAGCATGCCTCCTATTTATGATGATTATATGGATGAAAGTGGATTTGGAGATGTCATGACTTTATTTAGTGATGAATCCATTATTTTGGAAGAGGTTTCAATTGATTGTGACAACAAAGTTGCTATCTATGATGATTATGGTGATGACATATATGTTATAGAGAATAATTATAAGCATGAAACTTGTCATCATGATTCTTATTTTCAATCCCATGATAGTTATTTTGTTGAGTTTGCTCCCACTACCATACATGAGAATAATTTTGCTTATGTGGAGAGTAATAAAATTTCTATGCTTATGCATCATGAAAAAAATGCTTTATGTGATAGCTATTTTTTTGAATTCATTCATGATGCTACTGAAAATTATTATGAGAGAGGAACACATGCTTCTACGTATCTCAATCCCTGTTCAAGAATTCATCCGATTAACCAGTTAACTTGCCGATTAATCCCTACTCATAGGGTCCCCGAGTAGCCGATTACCCGATAAATCGTCCGATTAATTGACTAAATGGCCGATTAACTTGCCGATTAGCCTATTAATCCCCTACTCACCAGCCGACCGAGCAGCTACCACTTAACGATTTCCTCAACAATGATCTCAATAATATCAAGTTTCCTCTCTATGTGTTGAAAGTTTTGAAGTTGCACTTGTTTTGCCTTCCTATGCTAGTTGATTCTTGCTTCCATGAATTGTTTGCTCACAAAATCCCTATGCATAGGAAGTGGGTTAGGCTTAAATGTGCTAGTCATATGCTTCATGATGCTCTTTTTCATGTTTCAATCCTTATCTTTTATGCGAGCATCATTGAATTCATCATGCCTAGCTAAAAGGCATTAAAGGAAAGCGCTTGTTGGGAGACAACCCAACACTTTTACCTACTGTTTTTGTGTGTTCACATGATTAGTCTACTGTAGTAATCATGTTATATTGCTTTTTTTCAATAAAGTGCCAAGTAAAATCCTTTGGGATGGTCTATGGTGATAGTTGACTTGATCTTGCTGAAAAATAGAAACTTTTGCGCTCAGGAGAACAATTCTCATTTTTAACAGAAGCGTGATAAAATTCTGATTCTTTTTGAAAAATGTTAGTAGACAAATTACCCAGGTTTTCCTATTTTTTCAGAATTTTTGGAGTATCAAAAGTATGGTTCGAGTACAGATCACTACAGGCTGTTCTGTTTTTGACAGATTCTGTTTTCAATGCATAGTTTGCTTGTTTTCTTGTTTCTATGGCTTATATTGCTCAATATAAATTGTGGAAATGGTATGCTAAAGTAGACATTGTGTGAGAACAATTATGAATCTTGTCTTTGACAGTACCAAAGTGAAATGGTTTGCTCTTTATCATACTAACCTATCTCACGAAGTTTCGTTAAGTTTTGTGTGATTGAAGTTTTCAAGTTTTGGGTGAGATGTCGATATGAGGAGAATAAGGAGTGACAAGACCCTAATCTTGGGGATGCCCAAGGCACCCCAAGGTAATATTCAAGGAAGATCCAAGCCACTAAGCTTGGGGATGCCCCGGAAGGCATCCCCTCTTTCGTCTTCAACATTATCAGTAACCTCACTTGGAGCTATGTCTTCATTCGTCACATGATATGAGTTTTACTTGGAGCATAATTTTATTTTGTTAGGATTTTCTTGATGTTATTTATAATAATGTTTTTCATCTTTTATTTCAATAAAAGTGGCAATGATAGCCTTTGCCATGCTTATTTTGCAAGTATACATGTTGCTGTTTGAAAAGAGAAAGTTTACCGCTGTTGCAAAAATTCCCTAGAAAAGTCAGAATGTGATAAAATGTTGAAACTTTATGCAAAATGAGCTCTGATAAATTTTCTACAGTGTGGCAAATTTTAACTTTTGGAGTTAGGGAAGTATTGATACTCTTGCATTCTTTACAGACTGTACTGTTTTAGCAGATTGCTGTTATGTTTGCATTGTTTGCATATGTTTGCTTGTTTAATGATTCTATTTGAGGATATGAGTATTAAATATGCAGAGGAATTTATTGTGCAATGTTGAATAATAATTTTAGTGATTTTCTACAGTAGAGAATGATAAGGTTTTTGCATTGGTTTATACTAACTTATCTCACGAGTCCTTGTTGAGTTTTGTGTGGATGAAGCTTTTGAGATTTAGGAAAACCGTGATATGACAAGAATTAAGGAGACACAAACGCTCAAGATTGGGGATGCCCAAGGAATCCCAAGATAATATTTCAAGAAGTGTCAAGCATCTAAGCTTGGGGATGCCCCGGTCGGCATCCCGCCTTTCTTCTTCAACAATTATCGGTTAGTATCGGTTGAGCCTAAGTTTTTGCTTCTTCACATGATGTGTGCTATTATTGGAATGTCATTTTATTTTTCTCTCCTTGCTGTTTTAGTAAAATGCTTAGATCTGAAAGTTTTTGAATAAGAGAGAGTTCTCAAATAGCTACCTATTTACTTAACTACTCGCTTGATCTTCACTTATATCTTTTTTGGAGTAGCTTGTCATTTACTCTTGTGCTTCACTTATATCTTATGAGTAAATCGTTGAATGAATTGAATATCATGAAGTTGAAATTATATCATGCCAAGTGGTAGCTTCACATTGGCTTTAGAAAGTGAAATCTTTTGAAGCTTGACAATCACAATATTGGTCATACAAGCAATTCACGAATAATTAGTATAAGGAAGAGAACTTTCACATGCAAATACACTATGATGGAAATCTTTTGTGATTGTGAGCCCCCATCAAAATATTATATGCCAAAATTGTTGACGTTGTACAAGGAAGACAACGTAATGGCTTATGTTTGTTCCTATTCACATAGAAGTTATATTGTCATTGATCCTTCAACATGTGGTGCTTGCCCCCCATCTTTGCTAGCCAAAAATTCCGCACCAAGTAGAGATACTACTTGTGGATCCAAAAAACCCTTAAACCCAAATCTTATCTTCAAGAGTCCACCATACCTACCTAAGGATTGAGTAAGATCCTTCAAGTAAGTTGTCATCGGTGCAAATAAGGCAATAAAAATTGCTTCTAAAAGTGTTAGATCATTTAGTGTAAGAGAAAATTGAGCATAGTACGAACTTGTGATGGCAAAGAATAAAAGCGACATACTGCATAATAAAGGTTGCTATCATAAGGGGCAATATAACGTGACATTCTTTTGCACTAAGGGGTTGAGCATACAAATAAATAAGTGATACGTCTCCAACGTATCTATACTGTTCAATATTCATGCCATTATATTATCATTCTTGGATGTTTTACAATCATTTTATCGCAACTTTATATTATTTTTTGGGACTAACCTATTGACCCAGTGCCCAGTGCTAGTTGCTGTTTTTTGCTTGTTTTTTACATCGCAGAAAATCAATATCAAACGGAGTCCAAACACCGTGAAACTTTTTGGAGAATTTTTATGGACCAGAACACCCAGGATGGGCCAGAGCAGCATCTAGGGGGTGCCCCGAGGGGGGCACAACCCACCAGGGCGCGCCTGGGCCAAGCGCGCTCAGGTGGGTTGTGCCCACCTTAGTGACCTCCCACACCCCCTCTTTACCCTATAAATTCACAAATATTCCAAAACCCTTCGGGCTTAACCTAGATCAGAAGTTCCACCGCCGCAAGGCTCTATAGCCACCGAAAACCAATTTAGACCCTTTCCGGCACCCTGCCGGAGGGGGGAATCATCTCCGGTGGCCATCTTCATCTTCCTAGCGACCATCACTATGAGGAGGGAGTAGTCCACCCTCGGGGCTGAGGGTTTGTACCAGTAGCTATGTGTTCAATCTCTCTCTCTCTCTCTATCGTGATCTATATCATGGGCTTTGTTAACATAGATGGATCATATGATGTTTCTCCCCTCTATACTCTTATTGTGATGAATTGAGTCTTTACCCTTTGAAGTTTTGTCTTGTCGGATCGAATATTCAGATATGAGAACACATGATGTATGTCTTGCGGTATGAATACTTGAGGTGACAATGGGGTATCATATTGATTCACTTGATGTATGTTATGGCACCCAACTTGCGGATTCCCGAGGTGACATTGGGGTAATTTATGCATAGGGGTTGATGCATGTTTTTATTATCTTTTCTCCGATAGAAACTCTGGGGTCTCCTTGTAGTTCTTTGTGTTGGATTGAGTATTATGAATATGAATTTGCTTTGGTGTTATTTTAGTATGAAATCTAGGATAGATCGAACGAAAAGAATAGCTTTGTGTTATTTTAGTACGAACTCTTGAATAGATCGAACAGAAAGAATAGCTTTGAGGTGGTTTCGTACCCTACAAACAATTCCTATCTTTTGTTCTCCGCTAATAGGAACTTGGGAGTGATTCTTTATTGCACTTTGAGGTATAATCATATGATCCAACTACGTTAGCATTCTTGATATATTGCACTAGCGAAAGTACAGACCCTAGGCCTTGTTTTCAAGCATTGCAATACCATTTTTTGTGCCTGTTTACTATTTGCTACCTTGCAGTTTTTATTTATTTAGATTATATAAATATATTTCTACCAGCCATATTACACTTTTATCACCATCTCTTCGCCGACTAGTTCACCTATACAATGTGCCATTGTATTGGTTGTGTTGGGGACACAACAGATTTCTTGTATTTCGTTGCAGGGTCGTTTGAGAGAGACCATCTTCATCCTACACCTCTCACGGATTGATAAACCTTAGGTCATCCACTTGAGGGAAAATTGCTACTGTCCTACAAAACTCTCTGCTTGGAGGCCCAATACGTGTCTACAAGAATAAAGTTGCGTAGTGGACATCAATAAGCGCATAGCAACCTCTGCTTCCCTCTGCGAAGGGCCTATCTTTTACTTTTCGGTATTTACTTTTATGCAAGGAGTCAAAGTTTTTCTCTTTATTCCTTTTTATTTTTCCCTTTTGGCAAGCATCATGCGATGAGGAAAGATCTAGGCACATATATCCAGTTGGGTAAGGGTAGCACGAGTTATTATTGTTGACATCATCCTTGAGGCGAATATGTTGGAGGCAAAACAATAAGCCCCTATATTTCTATGTGTCTGGTTGAAATGTTTTGCTCATGTGGATGCGGTGAGTGTTAGAAATCATAGAAGACTATATGATGGTTGAGTATATGGAGGTCTTACTTAAATTCTGCCGAATAAGTTGAATTGCAATTGCTTGGTGACTGAGAACATAGGTTGTTGAGTTTTAAGAGAATTCATTGTTTGAACCTTAACATGTGAATTGGTTGCTACTTTAACATGACAAGTTTTATAAGAAATAATTGCTGTTATGATGCTAGGAAAAGTGATTGAAATTGTCATTGATCAAACTTGTGCACTTTGCTAGCATTCACACTTCATAGATTATTTCTTTTATCATTTACTACTTGAGGACGAGTAGGAATTAAGCTTGGGGATGCTGGTACGTCTCAATGTATCTATAATTTATGAAGTATTCATGCTGCTATATTATCATTCTTGGATGCTTTACAATCATTTTATAGCAACTTTATATCATTTTTTGGGACTAACCAATTGACCCAGTGCCTAGTGCCAGTTGCTGTTTTTTGCTTATTTTTTACATCGCAGGAAATCAATATCAAATGGAGTCCAAACACCGCGAAACTTTTTGTGGATTTTTTATGGACCAGAAGACCACTAGTGGGCCAGAGCAACACGTGGGGGTGCCCCGAGGGGGGCACAACCCACCAGGGCGCGCCTGGGGGCCTAGGCGCGCCCAGGTGGGTTGTGCCCACCTCGGTGGCCTCCTGCACCCCCTCTTTGCCCTATAAATTCCCAAATATTCTAAGAACCCTCGGGGTTAACCTAGATCAAAAGTTCCGCCGCCGTAAGGCTCTATAGCCACCTAAAACCAATCTAGACCCCATTCCGGCACTCTGCTGGAGGGGGGAATCATCACCGGTGGCCATCTTCATCATCCCGACAGCCACCACGATGAGGAGGGAGTAGTCCACCCTCGGGGCTGAGGGTTTGTACCGGTAGCTATGTGTTTAATCTCTCTCTCTCTCTCTCTCTCTCTTTCTCTTTCTCTCGTGTTCTTGAGATGTCATGATCTTGTGTTGGCGAACGTAGTAATTTCAAAAATTTCCTACGCACACGCAAGATCATGGTGATGCATAGCAATGAGAGGGAAGAGTATTGTCCACGTATCCTCGTAGACCGTAAGCGGAAGCGTTATGAGAACGCGGTTGATGTAGTCGTACGTCTTCACGATCCGACCGATCCAAGTACCGAACGTATGACACCTCCGAGTTCAGCACACGTTCAGCTCGATGACGTCCCACAAACTCCAATCTAGCAGAGCTTCACGGGAGAGTTCCGTCAGCACGAGGGCGTGATGACGGTGATGATGTTGCTACCGACACAGGGCTTCACCTAAGCACCGCTACGATATGATCGAGGTGGATTATGGTGGAGGGGGGCACCGCACACAGCTTGGAACAATCAACTTGTGTGTCCTATGGTGCCCCTCCCTCGTATATAAAGGAGTGGAGGAGGGGAGGGCCGGCCCTCTACTATGGCGCGCCCTGAGGAGTCCTACTCCCACCGGGAGTAGGATTCCCCCCTTCCATGTAGTAGGAGTAGGAGAGAAGGAAAGGGAAAAGAGAAGAGAAGGAAGGAGGGGGTGCAGCCCCTCCCCCTAGTCCAATTCGGACTAAGCCTTGGGGGGACGCGCAACCTCCCCTCTCTCTTTCCCCTAAAGCCCAATAAGGCCCATATACTCCTCGGCGAATTCCTGTAACTCTCTAGTACTCCGAAAAATACCCGAATAACTCGGAACCTTTCCGATATCCGAATATAGTCGTACAATATATCGATCTTTACATCTCGACCATTTCGAGACACCTCGTCATGTCCCCGATCTCATCCGGGACTCCGAACTACCTTCGGTACATCAAAACACATAAACTCATATTATCGATCGTCACCGAACGTTAAGTGTGCGGACCCTACGGGTTCGAGAACTATGTAGACATGACCGAGACACGTCTCCGGTCAATAACCAATAGCGGAACATAGATACTCATATTGGCTCCTACATATTCTACGAAGATCTTTATCGGTCAAACCGCATAACAACATACGTTGTTCCCTTTGTACTCGATATGTTACTTGCCCGGGATTCGATCGTCGGCATCTCAATACCTAGCTCAATATCGTTACCGGCAAGTCTCTTTAGTCGTTCCGTAATACATCATCTTGCAACCAACTCATTAGTTGTATTGCTTGCAAGGCTTATAGTGATGTGTGATACGTCTCCAACGTATCTATAATTTTTGATTGCTCCATGCTATTACATTATTTATTTTGCATGTTAATGGGCTTTATTTTACATTTTTATATCATTTTTGGGACTAATCTACTAACCGGAGGCCCAGCCCAAATTGTTGTTTTTTGCCTATTTTAGAGTTTCGCCGAAAAGGAATATCAAACGGAATGAAACTTCGGGAACGTGATTTTCTCAACAAACGTGATCCAGGAGACTTGGAGTGGGCGTCAAGAAACAATCGAGGAGGCCACGAGGCAGGGGGGCGTGCCCTCCACCCTCGTGGGTCCCTCGTTGCTCCACCGACGTACTTCCTCCTCCTATATATATCCACGTAACCCCGAAACATCCAGGAGCACCACGAAAACCTAATTCCACCGCCGCAACCTTCTGTACCCGAGAGATCCCATCTTGGGGCCTTTTCCAGAGCTCTGCCGGAGGGGGCATTGATCACGGAGGGCCTCTACATCAACTCCATGGCCTCTCCGGTGATGTGTGAGTAGTTTACTTCAGACCTACGGGTCCATAGTTATTAGCTAGATGGCTTCTTCTCTCTCTTTGGATCTCAATACAAAGTTCTTCTCGATCTTCTTGGTGATCTATTCGATGAAATTTTCTTTCGCGGTGTGTTTGTCGAGATCCGATGAATTGTGGGTTTGTGATCAAGTTTATCTATGAACAATATTTGAATCTCCTCTGAATTCTTTTATGTATGATTGGTTTATCTTTGCAAGTCTCTTCGAATTATCAGTTTGGTTTGGACTACTAGATTGATCTTTGTTGCAATGGGAGAAGTGCTTAGCTTTGGGTTCAATCTTGTGGTGTCCTTTCCCAGTGACAGCAGGGGCAACAAGGCATGTATTGTATTGTTGACATCGAGGATAAAAAGATGGGGTTTATATCATATTGCATGAGTTTATCCCTCTACATCATGTCATCTTACTTAAAGCATTACTATGTTCTTATGAACTTAATACTCTAGATGCATGCTGGATAGCGGTCGATGTGTGGAGTAACAGTAGTAGATGCAGAATCGTTTCGCTCTACTTGTCACAGACATGATGCCTATATACATGATCATACCTAGATATTCTCATAACTATGCTCAATTCTATCAATTGCTCGACGGTAATTCATTTACCCACCGTAATACTTATGCTCTTGAGAGAAGCCACTAGTGAAACCTATGGCCCCCGGGTCTATCTTCCATCATATTAATATTCCAACACTTAGCTATTTCTATTGCCGCTTATTTTACTTTGCATCTTTATTTCTCTTTATCATAAAAATACCAAAACTATTATCTTATCATATCTATCAGATCTCACTCTCGTAAGTGACGTGAAGGGATTGACAACCCCTTTATCGCGTTGGTTGCGAGGTTCTTATTTGTTTGTGTAGGTGCGTGGGACTTGAGCATGATCTCCTACTGGATTGATACCTTGGTTCTCAAAAACTGAGGGAAATACTTAGCTACTTTACTGCATCACCCTTTCCTCTTCAAGGGAAAACCAACGCAGTGCTCAAGAGGTAGCAAGAAGGATTTCTAGCGCCGTTGCCGGGGAGATTTGCGCCAAGTCAAGTCAATATTTGACTCCCAATAACGAGCCATTTCTGGCACCGTTGCCGGGGAGTCTATGCACAAGTCAAGACATACCAAGTACCCATCACAAACTCTTATCCCTCGCATTACATTATTTGCCATTTGCCTCTCGTTTTCCTCTCCCCCACTTCACCCTTGCCGTTTTATTCGCCCTCTTTTCCTTTCGCCCTCTCTTTCCATTCGCCTCCTTTCCGCTTGCTTCGTCGTTATGGCTAGTCCTTTATCCTCTCCTTTGTCTCCCGAGTTTGAGGTTCTTCACTTCAAACAAAGACAAGGAGAAAACTTAAAAGATGCTTGGTTTAGGATGATGGAATATTATCATAATTGCACCCTAGAGGTGAATTTTAGAATTTTTCTTCGCAATTTTTATGTTGGACTAAATATGTCTCATAGACAACTCTTGGACTGCATTGCCAATGGAAATTTTATCGAAATTGATCCCAGTACTGCACATGAAATTATAGAGGGAATAGTGGGAACACTACCTGAACAAAAGGGGCCTCATCATACCCCGGAAGAAACCCAAGTTTTTGAGAAAATTTGTGAAGTAACAAAAATATTACAAAAATCTCTTGAACCTCTTAAGATTGTTAGCGGGAATCTTCACCGCATGAACATGTTGATCACTCTTTGTAATAAGCGGTTGGACTCCTTAGATCTAAAAAAATTCCGAATATGAAGGGAAACGTAAAGAACCTCCCGGATTCCAGCATGACTCCGCTAAAAATTTTTTAAAGATGGCAATACCTAGATCTATCTTTGCTTTTATGCTTAGCTAGGGGCGATAAACGATAGCGCTTGTTGGGAGGCAACCCAATTTTATTTTTATTCCTTGCTTTTTGCTCCTGTTTAGCAATAAATAATTTATCTAGCCTCTGTTTTGGTTGTGTTTTTTTGTTTAATTAGTATTTGTGCCAAGTAGAACCGTTGGGAACACTTGGGGAAAGTCTTTTTGATCTTGCTGTAAAAAACATAAACTTTAGCGCTCACGAGAATTGCTGCCATTTTTATTTGGAAAGTGATATTTAGTTAATTCTTTTTGAATATGATTAATAGATAAATTCTTCACGTCCAGAAATTTATTTTAGAATTTTTGGGGTTACAGAAGTTTGCGTTAGCTACAGATTACTACAGACTCTTCTGTTTTTGACAGATTCTGTTTTTCATGTGTTGTTTGCTTATTTTGATGAATCTATGGCTAGTAAAAGAGTTTATAAACCATAGAGAAGTTGGAATACAGTAGGTTTAACACCAATATAAATCAATAATGAGTTCATTACATTACCTTGAAGTGGTGTTTTGTTTTCTTTCACTAACGGAGCTCACGAGATTTTCTATTTAAGTTTTGTGTTGTGAAGTTTTCGAGTTTTGGGTAAAGATTTGATGGATTATAGAACAAGGAGTGGCAAGAGCCTAAGCTTGGGGATTCCCATGGAACCCCAAGGTAAAGTTCAAGGACACCAAAAAGCCTAAGCTTGGGGATGCCCCGGAAGGTATCCCCTCTTCCGTCTTCGTCTATCGGTAACTTTACTTGGAGCTATATTTTTATTCACCACATGATATGTGTTTTGCTTGGAGTGTCTTGTATGATTTGAGTCTTTTATTTTTAGTTTACCACAATCGTCCTTGCTGTACACACCTTTTGAGAGAGACACACATGATTTGAAATTTATTAGAATACTCTATGTGCTTCACTTATATCTTTTGAGCCATATAGTTTTTGCTCTAGTGCTTCACTTATACCTTTTAGAGAATGACGATGGTTTTATTTTATAGGAATAATTGATCTCTCATGCTTCACTTATATTATTTTGAGAGTCCTTTAGAACAACATGGAAATTTTCTTTTAGGAATAATATAAAAACTTTCATAGAAGTGCATTGAATACTATGAGAAGTTTGATACTTGATAATTGTTTTGAGATATGGAGATGGTGATATTAGAGTCATGCTAGTTGAGTAGTTGTGAATTTGAGAAATACTTGTGTTAAAGTTTGTGATTCCCGTAGCATGCACATATGGTGAACCGTTATGTGATGAAGTCGGAGCATGATTTATTTATTGATTTTCTTCCTTATGAGTGGCGATCGGGGACGAGCGATGGTCTTTTCCTACCAATCTATCCCCCTAGGAGCATGCGCATAATACTTTGCTTTGATAACTTGTAGATTTTTGCAACAAGTATATGAGTTCTTTATGAATAATGTTGAGTCCATGGATTATACACACTCTCATCCTTCCACCATTGCTAGCCTCTCTAATACTGCGCACTTTTCGCTGGTCCTCAGTAGTGGGAGGGGGAACCTCGGCACTCTTGAATAACACCTTCCAGGCATCTTCGTGAGTTGTGTCGAAGAGCCTGTTCAGAGTTCGGTGCTGGGCCGGGTCGAACTCCCACAAGTTGAAAGCCCGTTGTTGGCACGGGAGGATCCGGCGGATGAGCATGACCTGGACCACGTTGACGAGTTTGAGCTTCTTGTTCACCATGTTTTGAATACATGTTTGGAGTCCGGTCAACTCTCCCGAACTACCCCAGGACATGCCCTTCTCTTGCCAGGAGGTGAGCCGCGTGGGGAAGCCAGATCGGAACTTGGGGGCTGCTGCCCATTTAGGGTCACACGGCTCTGTGATGTAGAACCACCCTGATTGCCACCGCTTTATGGTTTCCACGAAGGAGCCCTCGAGCCATGTGACGTTGGGTATTTTGCCCACCATGGCACCTCTGCACTCCGCCTGGCGGCCGCTCACTACCTTCGGCTTGACATTGAAGGTCTTCAGCCATAAGCCGAAGTGGGGCTTGATGCGGAGGAAGGCCTCGCACACGACGATAAACGCCGAGATGTTGAGGATGAAGTTCGGGACCAGATCGTGGAAATCCAGGCTGTAGTAGAAATGAGCCCCCGGACGAATGGGTGGAAAGGGAATCCCAGTCCGTGGAGGAAATGGGTAAGGAACACTACCCTCTCATGGGGCCTGGGGGTGGGGATGAGCTGCCCCTCATCTGGGAGCCGGTGCGCGATGTCGTCAGGCAGGTATCCGGCTCTCCTCAGCTTCTTGATGTGTCCCTCCGTGACGGAGGAGACCATCCACCTGCCTCCCGCTCCGGACATGGTTGGAGAAGGTCGAGGTGGGAAATACGGACTTGGGCGCTGGAGCTCGAGTGTGCAAAAATGGATGAGCAAAGGAGGAAGAAGGCGTGGATGAAAAGGTGAATCCTTATCCCTTTATATGGGCGGACGAAACTATGCGCCCCCACTAGCCTGGTAAAACTCGCTTGTCCCCCAAGCGCCGTAATCATGACGCGGTTGGGTTACCCACGCCCGTATTGATGAGAATCCCGTAATAAGGGGAGCACGATCTCTGCTTTGACAAGACGTGTCAAAAAACTGCCTCGCGTTATGTGCGGGGCTAGTTAAAGGAAACGGTTCGAATAATCACCGGGCCATGGCCTAACGTCATATTGCCAAGGCAAGTCAGCAGATTAGATTTGTGGAAATATTATTCTCTCTACGGTGGAGTGTGGAACTTATTTTGCAGGGTCAGACACTATCCTCGTATTCAAATTCTTCTGTTGTGTATTCGGAGGGGGAACCCGCCTTGCAATGCCGAAGACAATACTGCGCGCCGGACTCATCGTCATTGAAGCCTGGTTTAGGGGCTACTGAGGGAGTCCTGGATTAGGGGGTCTCCGGACAGCCGGACTATATCCTTTGGCCGGACTGGTGGACTATGAAGATACAAGATTGAAGACTTCGTATCGTGTCCGGATGGGACTCTACTTGGCGTGGAAGGCAAGCTTAGGCAATACGGATATGTGTATCTCCTCCTTTGTAACCGACCTTGTGTAACCCTAGCCCCCTCCGGTGTCTATATAAACCGGAGGGTTCTAGTCCGTAGGACAACATACAATCATACCATAGGCTAGCTTCTAGGGTTTAGCCTCTCTGATCTGATGGTAGATCAACTCTTGTAATACCCATATCATCAAGAATAAATCAAGCAGGGCGTAGGGTTTTACCTCCATCAAGAGGGCCCGAACCTGGGTAAAACATCGTGTTCCCTCCCTCCTGTTACCATCTGCCTTAGACGCACAGTTCAGGACCCCCTTCCCGAGATCCGCCGGTTTTGACACCGACACTTGGCTTGTCATTGCGGTTGTGCATGATTTAAATATTTTGTGTGGTGAATATAGAGCATAGCCAGACTATATGATTTTGTAGGGATAACTTTCTTTGGCCATGTGATTTTGAGAAGACATAATTGCTTAGTTAGTATGCTTGAAGTATTATTATTTATATGTCAGTATTAAACTTTTATCTTGAATTTGTCGGATCTGAACATTCATGCCACAATAAAGAAAAATTACATTGAGAAATATGTTAGAAAGCATTCCACATCAAAAATTCTTTTTTTATCATTTACCTACTCGAGGACGAGCAGGAATTAAGCTTGGGGATGCTTGATATGTCTCCAACGTATCTATAATTTTTGATTGCTCCATGCTATTATATTATCTATTTTGGATGTTAATGGGCTTTATTTTACACTTTTATATCATTTTTGGGACTAACCTACTAACCGGAGGCCCAGCCCAAATTACTGTTTTTTGCCTATTTTAGAGTTTCGCCGAAAAGGAATATCAAACGGAGTCCAAACGGAATGAAACCTTCGGGAACGTGATTTTCTCAACAAACGTGATCCAGGAGACTTGGAGTGGGTGTCAAGAAACAATCGAGGAGGCCACGAGGCAGGGGGTGTGCCTACCCCCTAGGTGCGCCCTCCACCCTCATGGGCCCCTCGTTGCTCCACCGACGTACTTCTTCCTCCTATATATATCCACATACCCCCCAAACATCCAGGAGCACCACGAAAACCTAATTCCACTGCCGCAACCTTCTGTACCCGAGAGATCCCATCTTGGGGCCTTTTCCATAGCTCTGCCGGAGGGGGCATTGATCACGGAGGGCCTCTACATCAAATCCATGGCCTCTCCGGTGATGTGTGAGTAGTGTACTTCAGACCTTCGGGCCCATAGTTATTAGCTAGATGGTTTCTTCTCTCTCTTTGGATCTCAATACAAAGTTCTCCTCGATCTTCTTGGAGATCTATTCGATGTAATCTTCTTTTGCGGTGTGTTTGTCGAGATCCGATGAATTGTGGGTTTATGATCAAGTTTATCTATGAACAATATTTGAATCTCCTCTGAATTCTTTTATGTATGATTGGTTATCTTTGCAAGTCTCTTCGAATTATCAGTTTGGTTTGGCCTACTAGATTGATCTTTCTTTCAATGGGAGAAGTGCTTACCTTTGGGTTCAATCTTGCGGCGTCCTTTCCCAGTGACAACAGGGGTAGCAAGGCACGTATTGTATTGTTGCCATCAAGGATAAAAAGATGGGGTTTATATCATATTGCATGAGTTTATCCCTCCACATCATTTCATCTTACTTAAAGCATTACTCTGTTCTTATGAACTTAATACTCTAGATGCATGCTGGATAGCGGTTGATGTGTGGAGTAATAGTAGTAGATGCAGAATTGTTTCGGTCTACTTGTCATGGACGTGATGCCTATATACATGATCATACCTAGATATTCTCAGAACTATACTCAATTCTATCAATTGCTCGACAGTAATTCGTTGACCCATTGTAATACTTATGCTCTTGAGAGAAGCCACTAGTGAAACCTATGGCCCCCGGGTCTAACTTCCATCATATTAATCTTCCAACACTTAGCTATCTATTGCCGTTTATTACTTTGCATCTTTATTTTTCTTTATCATAAAAATACCAAAAATATTATATTATCATATCTATCAGATCTCACTCTCATAAGTGACCGTGAAGGGATTGACAACCCCTTTATCGTGTTGGTTGCGAGGTTCTTATTTGTTTGTGTAGGTGTGTGGGACTCGAGCATGATCTCCTACTGGATTGATAACTTGGTTCTCAAAAACTGAGGGAAATACTTACGCTACTTTATTGCATCACCCTTCCTCTTCAAGGGAAAACCAACGCAGTGCTAAAGAGGTAGCAATGTGCATTACCGAGAGGGCCCAGAGATACCTCTCCAACAATCGGAGTGACAAATCCTAATCTCGATCTATGCCAACTCAACAAGTACCATCGGAGACACCTGTAGAGCACCTTTATAATCACCCAGTTACGCTGTGACGTTTGGTAGCACACAAAGTGTTCCTCCGGTAATCGTGTGTTGCATACTCTCATAGTCACAGGAACATGTATAAGTCGTGAAGAAAGCAATAGCAGTAAACTAAAACAATCAAGTGCTAAGCTAACAGAATGGGTCAAGTCAATCACATCATTCTCTAATGATGTGATCCTGTTAATCAAATGACAACTCATGTCTATGGTTAGGAAACTTAACCATCTTTGATTCAACGAACTAGTCAAGTAGAGGCATCCTAGTGACACTCTGTTTGTCTATGTATTCACACATGTACTAAGTTTCCGGTTAATACAATTCTAGCATGAATAATAAACATTTATCATGATATAAGGAAACAAATAACAACTTTATTATTGTCTCCAGGGCATATTTCCTGCAGTCTCCCACTTGCACTAGAGTCAGTAATCTAGTTCACATCTTTATGTGATTAGTTCACATCTCCATGTGACTAATACCCAAAAGGTTTACTAGAGTCAATAATCTAATTCACATCGCTATGTGATTAACACCCAAAGAGTGATGATGTTTTGTTTGTGAGAGAATTTTAGTCTACGGGTCTGCAACATTCAGATCCGTATGTATTTCGCAAATTTATATGTCTACAATGCTCTGCACGTAGCTATTCTAGCTAATTGCTCCCACTTTCAGTATGTATTCAGATTGAGGGTTAGAGTCATTTAGATCGATGTAAAAAGCTTGCATCGACGTAACTCTTTGCGATGAACTCTTTTTATCACCTCCATGACCGAAACATATTTCCTTAGTCCTCTAAGGATAATTGTGACCGCTATCCAGTGATCTACTCCTAGATCACTATTGTACTCCCTTGCCAGAATCATGCTAAGGTATACAATAGGACTGGTAAACAGCATAGCATAATTTATAGAACCTATGTCTGAGGCATAGGGAATGACTTTCCATTCTCTTTCTACTTTTTGTTGTAGTCGGGTTTTGAGTCTTTACTCAAATTCACACCATGCAACACAGGAAAGAACTCCTTCTTTGACTGTTCCATTTTTAACTACTTCAAAATCTTGTCAAGGTATGTACTCATTGAAAAAAACTTATCAATCGTTTTGATCTATCTCTATAGATCTTGATGCTCAATGTGTAAGCAGATTTATCGAGGCCTTTCTTTGAAAAACTCTTTTCAAACACTCCTTTATGCTTTCTAGAAAATTCTACATTATTTCTGATCAACAATATGTCATTCACATATACTTATCAGAAATGCTGTAGTGCTCCCACTCACTTTCTTGTAAATACAGGCTTCACCGCAAGTCTATATAAAACCATATGCTTTGATCAACTCTTCAAAGCGTATATTCCAACTCCGAGATGCTTGCACCAGTCCATAGATGGATCGCTGGAGCTTGCACATTTTGTTAGCACCTTTAGGATCAACAAAACCTTCTGGTTGCATCATATACAACTCTTCTTTAAGAAATTCATTAAGGAATGTAGTTTTGACATCCATTTGCTAGATTTCATAAAATATGGCAATTTGCTAACATGATTTGGACGTACTTAAGCATCGCTACAAGTGAGAAAATCTCATCGTAGTCAACACCTTGAACTTTGTCAAAAACCTTTTTTGACAAGTCTAGCTTTGTAGATAGTAACTTTACTATCAGTGTCCGTCTTCCTCTTGAAGATCCATTTATTCTCAATGACTCACCGATCATCGGGTAAGTCAATCAAAGTCCATACTTTGTTCTCATACATGGATCCCATCTCAGATTTCATGGCCTCAAGCCATTTCGCGGAATCTGGGCTCATCATCGCTTCCTCATAGTTCGTAGGTTCGTCATGGTCTAGTAACATGAATTCCAGAAAGGATTACCGTACCACTCTGGTGTGGACCATACTCTGGATGTCCTACGAGGTTCGGTAGTAACTTGATCTGAAGTTTCATGATCATCATCATTAGCTTCCTCACTAATTGGTGTAGAGATCACTAGAATTGATTTATGTGATGAACTACTTTCCAATTAGGGAGAAGGTACAATTACCTCATCAAGTTCTACAATCCTCCCACTCACTTCTTTCGAGAGAAACTCCTTCTCTAGAAAGGATCCACTTTTATCAACAAAGATCTTGCCTTTGGATCTGTGATAGCAGGTGTACCCAACAGTTTCCTTTGGGTATTCTATGAAGACACATTTCTCCGATTTGGGTTCGAGCTTATCAGGTTGAAACTTTTTCACATAAGCATCGCAACCCCAAACATTAAGAAACGACAGCTTAGGTTTCTAGCCAAACCACAGTTCATATGGTGTCATCTCAATGGGTTTAGATGGTGCCCTATTTAACATGAATGTAGCTGTCTCTAATGCATAACCCCAACATGATAGTAATAAATTGGTAAGAGACATCATAGATCGCACCATATCTAATAAAGTACGGTTATGACGTTCAGACACACCATTACGCTGTGGTATTCCTGGTGGCATGAGTTGCGAAACTATTCTGCATTGTTTCAAATAAAGACCAAACTCATAACTCAAATATTCTCCTCCACGATCAGATCGCAGAAACTTTATTTTCTTGTTACGATGTTTTTCCACTTCACTCTGAAATTCTTTGAACTTTTCAAATGTTTCAGACTTATGTTTCGTCAAGTAGATATACCCATATCTGCTCAAATCATCTGTGAAGGTCAGAAAATAACGATACCCGCTGCGAGCCTCAACACTCATCGAACCGCATACATCAGTATGTATTATTTCCAATAAGTTAGTTGCTCGCTCCATTGTTTCGGAGAACGGATTCTTAGTCATCTTTCCCATGAGGCATGGTTCGCAAGCATCAAGTGATTCATAATCAAGTGGTTCCAAAAGCCCATCAGCATGGAGTTTCTTCATGCGCTTTACACCAATATGACCTAAATGGCAGTGCCACAAATAGGTTTGACTATCATTATTAACTTTGCATCTTTTGGCTTCAATATTATGAATATGTGTATCACTACAATCGAGATTCAATAACCATTCACCTTGGATGTATGACCACAGAAGGTTTTATTCATGTAAACAGAACAACAATTATCCTTGACTTAAATGAATAACTGTATTGCAATAAACATGATCCAATCATATTATGCTTTACGCAAACACCAAATAACATTTATTTTAGGTTCAGCACTAATCCTGGAGGTAAAGGGAATGTGCAATGATGATCATATCAATTTTGGAACCACTTCAAACTCACATCGTCACTTCACCCTTAACTAGTCTTTATTCATTCTGCAACTCCCGTTTCGAGTTACTAATCTTAGCAACTGAACTAGTATCAAATACTGAGGGGTTGCTATAAACACTAGTATAGTACACATCAATAACATGTATATCAAATATACCTTTGTTCACTTTGCCATCCTTCTTATCCCGCCAAATACTTGGGGCAGTTCTGCTTCCAGTGACCAGTCCCTTTGCAGTAGAAGCACTTAGTCTCAGGCTTAGGTCTAAACTTGGGCTTCTTCACTTGAGAAACAACTTGCTTGCTATTCTTCTTGAAGTTCCCCTTCTTCTCTTTGCCCTTTTATTGAAACTAGTGGTCTTGTCAACCATCAACACTTGATGCTTTTCTTGATTTCTACCTTCATCGATTTCTGTATCACGAAGAGCTTGGGAATTGTTTCCGTTATCCCTTGCATATTATAGTTCATCTCAAAGTTCTAGTAACTTGGTAATAGTGACTTGAGAATTCTATCAATCACTATCTTATATGGAAGATTAACTCCCACTTGATTCAAGTGATTGTAGCACTCAGACATTCTGAGCACATGCTCACTAGCTGAGCTATTCTCCTCCATTTTGTAGGCAAAGTACTTGTCAAAGGTCTCATACCTTTCGACATGGGCATGAGTCTGAAATACTAATTTCAACTCTTGGAACATCTTATATGCTCCATGGCGTTCAAAACATTTTTAAGTCCCGGTTCTAAGCCATAAAGCATGGTGCACTAAACTATCAAGTAGTCATCTTAGCGAACTCGCCAAACGTTCATAACGTCTGCATCTGCTCCTGCCATCGGTCTATCACCTAGCGGTGCATCAAGGACATAATTCTTCTGTGCAGCAATGAGGATAATCCTCAAATTACGGATCCAATCCGCATCATTGCTACTAACATCTTTCAACTTAGTTTTTCTCTAGGAACATATCAAAATAAACGGGGAGCTACATCGGGAGCTATTGATCTACAACATAGTTATTCAAATACTACCAGGACTAAGTTCATGATAAATTAAAGTTCAATTAATCGTATTACTTAAGAACTCCCACTTAGATAGACATCCCTCTAGTCATCTAAATGATCACGTGATCCAAATCAACTAAACAATGTCCGATCATCACGTGAGATGGAGTAGTTTTCAATGGTGAACATCACTATGTTGATCATATCTACTATATGATTCACGTTCGACCTTTCAGTCTCCAATGTTCCGAGGCCATATCTGCATATGCTAGGCTCGTCAAGTTTAGCCCGAGTATTTCTGTGTGTGCAAAACTGGCTTGCACCCGTTGTATGTGAACGTAGAGCTTATCACACCCAATCATCACGTGGTGTCTCGGCACGACGAACTTTGGCAACGGTGCAAACTCAGGGAGAACACTTGTACCTTGAAATTTAGTGAAAGATCATCTTATAATGCTACCATCGATCTAAGCAAAATAAGATGCATAAAAGATAAACATCACATGCAATCAAAATATGTGACATGATATGGCCGTGATCATTTTGCGCCTTTGATCTCCATCTCCAAAGTACCGTCATGATCTCTATCATCACCGACATGACACCATGATCTCCATCATCTTGATCTCTATCAATGTGTCGTCACATGGTCGTCTCGCCAACTATTGCTTTTGCAACTATTGCTATCGCATAGCGATAAAGTAAAGCAATTACATGGCACTTGCATCGTATGCAATAAAGAGACAACCATAAGGCTTCTGCTAGTTGCCGATAACTTCAACAAAACATGATCATCTCATACAACAATTTATATATCATCATGTCTTGATCATATCACATCACAACATGCCCTGCAAAAACAAGTTAGACGTCCTCTACTTTGTTGTTGCAAGTTTTACGTGGATGCTACGGGCTGAGCAAGAACCGTTCTTACCTACGCATCAAAAACCACAACGCAGTATAGTGATTGCTTTTTGATCTTCAGAAAGAACCCTTTTCATTGAATCCGATTCAACTAATGCTGGAGAAATAGACACCCACTAGCCACTTGTGTGCGAAGCATGTCGGTAGAACCAGTCTCGCGTAAGCGTACACGTAATATCGGTCTAGGTCGCTTCATCCAACAATGCCGCTGAATCAAGAATCAACTAGTGACGGCAAGCAATATGTATATACCCACGCCCAAAACTACTTTGTGTTCTACTCGTGCATATGGCATCTACGCATAAACTGGCTCGGATGCCATTGTTGGGGAATGTAGTAATTTCCAAAATTTCCTACCCACACGCAAGATCATGGTGATGCATAGCAACGAGAGGGAATAGTATCGTCCATGTACCCTCGTAGACTGTAAGCGGAAGCATTATAAGAACGCGGTTTGTAGTCGTACGTCTTCACGATCCGACCGATCCAAGTACCGAACGTACGGCACCTCCGAGTTCAGCACACGTTCAGCTCGACGACGTCCCACGAACTCGGATCCAGCAGAGCTTCACGGGAGAGTTCCATTCAGCACGACGGCAGTGCTGACGGTGATGATGTTGCTACCGACGCAGGGCTTCACCTAAGCACCGCTACGATATGATCGAGGTGGATTATGGTGGAGGGGAGCACGCACATGGCTTGGAACAATCAACTTGTGTGTCCTAGGGTGCCCCCTCCCCTATATATAAAGGAGTGGAGGAGGGGGAGGGCAAGCCCTCTACTATGGCGCGCCCTGAGGAGTCCTACTCCCACCGGGAGTAGGATTCCCCCCTTCCATGGTAGGAGAGAAGGAAAGGGAAAAGAGAATAGAAGGAGAACAAGGGGGCGCAAGCCCCTCCCCCTAGTCCAATTCGGCTAAGCCTTGTGGGACACGCAGCCTCCCCTCTCTCTTTCCCCTCAAAGCCCAATAAGGCCCATATACTCCCCGGCGAATTCCCGTAACTCTCCGGTACTCCGAAAAATACCCGAATCACTCAGAACCTTTCCGATGTCCGAATATAGTCGTCCAATATATCCGATCTTTACATCTCGGACCATTTCGAGACTCCTTGTCATGTCCCCGATCTCATCCGGGACTCCAAACTACCTTCGGTACTTCAAAACACATAAACTCATATTACCGATCGTCACCGAACGTTAAGCGTGCGGACCCTATGGGTCGTGAACTATGTAGACATGACCGAGACACGTCTCCGGTCAATAACCAATAGCGGAACCCTGAATGCTCATATTGGCTCCTACATATTCTACGCAGATCTTTATCGGTCAAACAGCATAACAACATATGTTGTTCCCTTTGTCATCGGTATGTTACTTGCCCGAGATTCGATCGTCGGTATCTCAATACCTAGCGCAATCTCGTTACCGACAACTCTCTATTTACTCGTTCCGTAATACATCATCCCGCAACCAACTCATTAGTTGCATTGCTTGCAAGGCTTATAGTGATGTGCATTACCGAGAGGGCCCAAAGATACCTCTCCAACAATCAGAGTGACAAATCCTAATCTCGATCTATGCCAACTCAAAAAGTACCATCAGAGACACCTGTAGAGCACCTTTATAATCACCCAGTTACATTGTGATGTTGGTAGCACACAAAGTGTTCCTCCGAGTAATCGGGAGTTGCAAAATCTCATAGTCATAGGAACATGTATAAGTCTTGAAGAAAGCAATAGTAGTAAACTAAAATGATCAAGTGCTAAGCTAATGGAATGGGTCAAGTCAATCACATCATTCTCTAATGATGTGATCCCATTAATCAAATGATACTCATGTCTATGGTTAGGAAACTTAACCATCTTTGATTCAACGAGCTAGTCAAGTAGAGGCATACTAGTGACACTCTGTTTGTCTATGTATTCACACATGTACTAAGTTTCCGGCTAATACAGTTCTAGCATGAATAATAAACATTTATCATGATATAAGGAAATAAATAATAACTTTATTATTGCCTCTAGGGCATATTTCCTTGCAGTCTCCCACTTGCACTAGAGTCAGTAATCTAGTTCACATCTTTATGTGATTAGTTCACATCTCCATGTGACTAATACCCAAAAGGTTTACTAGAGTCAATAATCTATTCACATCGCTATGTGATTAACACCCGAAGAGTGATCATGTTTTGTTTGTGAGAGAAGTTTAGTCTATGGGTCTGCAACATTCAGATCCGTATGTATTTCGCAAATTTCTATGTCTACAATGCTCTGCACGTAGCTATTCTAGCTAGTGCTCCCACTTTCAATATGTATCCAGATCGAGGGTTAGAGTCATCTAGATCAATGTAAAAAGCTTGCATCGACATAACTCTTTGCGATGAACTCTTTTTATCACCTCCATAACCGAAACATATTTCCTTAGTCCTCTAAGGATAATTGTGACCGCTATCCAGTGATCTACTCCTAGATCACTATTGTACTCCCTTGCCAGAATCATGCTAAGGTATACAATAGGACTGGTTAACAGCATAGCATAATTTATAGAACCTATGTCTGAGGCATAGGGAATGTCTTTCCATTCTCTTTCTACTTTTTGTTGTAGTCGGGTTTTGAGTCTTTACTCAAATTCACACCATGCAACACAGGAAAGAACTCCTTCTTTGACTGTTCCATTTTTAACTACTTCAAAATCTTGTCAAGGTATGTACTCATTGAAAAAAACTTATCAATCGTTTTGATCTATCTCTATAGATCTTGATGCTCAATGTGTAAGCAGATTTATCGAGGCCTTTCTTTGAAAAACTCTTTTCAAACACTCCTTTATGCTTTCTAGAAAATTCTACATTATTTCTGATCAACAATATGTCATTCACATATACTTATCAGAAATGCTGTAGTGCTCCCACTCACTTTCTTGTAAATACAGGCTTCACCGCAAGTCTATATAAAACCATATGCTTTGATCAACTCTTCAAAGCGTATATTCCAACTCCGAGATGCTTGCACCAGTCCATAGATGGATCGCTGGAGCTTGCACATTTTGTTAGCACCTTTAGGATCAACAAAACCTTCTGGTTGCATCATATACAACTCTTCTTTAATAAATCTATTAAGGAATGCAGTTTTGTTTATCCATTTGCCAGATTTCATAAAATGCGGCAATTGCTAACATGATTCGGACAGACTTAAGCATAGATACGAGTGAGAAACTCTCATCGTAGTCAACACCTTGAACTTGTCGAAAACCTTTTGTGACAATTCTAGCTTTGTAGATAGTAACACTACTATCAGCGTCCATCTTCCTCTTGAAGATCCATTTATTCTCAATTGCTTGCCGATCATCGGGCAAGTCAACCAAAGTCCATACTTTGTTCTCATACATGGATCCCATCTCAGATTTCATGGCCTCAAACCATTTCGCGGAATCTGGGCTCATCATCGCTTCCTCATAGTTCGCAAGTTCGTCATGGTCTAGTAACATGACTTCCAGAACAGGATTACCGTACCACTCTGGTGCGGATCTCACTCTGGTTTACCTACGAGATTCGGTAGTAACTTGATCTGAAGTTACATGATCATCATCATTAGCTTCCTCACTAATTGGTGTAGTAGTCACAGGAA
Organism: Triticum urartu; assembly: GCF_003073215.2. NCBI lineage: Eukaryota > Viridiplantae > Streptophyta > Magnoliopsida > Poales > Poaceae > Triticum > Triticum urartu. The sequence goes on along the minus strand of NC_053027.1, from coordinate 41,774,731 downwards.
CAGATTTCTGTGATGAACTACTTTCCAATAAGGGAGAAGGTACAATTACCTTATCAAGTTCTACTTTCCTCCCACTCACTTCTTTCGAGAGAACCTCCTTCTCTAGAAAGGATCCATTCTTAGCAACGAATGTCTTGCCTTTGGATCTGTGATAGAAGGTGTACCCAACAGTAACTTTTTGGGTATCCTATGAAGACACACTTTTCCAATTTGGGTTTGAGCTTATCAGGATGAAACTTTTTCACATAAGCATTGCAACCCCAAACTTTAAGAAACGACAACTTTGGTTTCTTGCCAAACCATAGTTCATACGGTGTCATCTCAACAGATTTAGATGGTGCCCTTTTAACGTGAATGCAGTTGTCTTTAATGCATAACCCCAAAACGATAGTGATAGATCGGTAAGAGACATCATAGATCACACCATATCTAATAAAGTACGGTTATGATGTTCGGACACACCATTATGCTGTGGTGTTCCAGGTGGCGTGTGTAGTGAAACTATTTCACATTGTTTTAACTGAAGTCCAGACTCGTAACTCAAGTATTTTACCTCTGCGATCATATCGTATAAACTTTTATTTTCTTGTCATGATGATTCTCCACTTCACTCTGAAATTCTTTGAACTTTTCAAATGTTTCAGACTTATGTTTCATCAAGTAGATATACTCATATCTGCTCAAATCATCTGTGAAGATCAGAAAATAATGATACCTGTCGCGAGCCTCAATATTCATCGGACCACATACATCAGTATGTATGATTTCCAACAAATCTGTTGCTCGCTCCATTGTTCCGAAGAACGGAGTCTTGGTCATCTTGCCCATGAGGCATGGTTCGCAAGTATCAACTGATTCATAATCAAGTGATTACAAAAGCCCATCAGTATGGAGTTTCTTCATGCCCTTTACACCAATATGACCTAAACGGCAGTGCCACAAATAAGTTGCACTATCATTATTAACTTTGTATCTTTTGGTTTCAATATTATGATTATGTGTATCACTACGATCGAGATCCAATGAACTATTTTCATTGGGTGTGTAACCATATGAGGTTTTATTCATGTAAACAGAACAACAATTTATTCTCTTACTTAAATGAATAACCGTATTACAATAAACATGATCAAATCATATTCATGCTCAACGCAAACACCAAATAACACTTATTCAGGTTCAACACTAATCCCGAAAGTATAGGGAGTGTGCGATGATGATCATATCAATCTTGGAACCACTTCCAACACACATCGTCACTTCACCCTTAACTAGTCTCTGTTTATTCTGCAACTCTCGTTTCGAGTTACTAATCTTAGCAACTGAACTAGTATCAAATACTGAGGGGTTGCTATAAACACTAGTTAAGTACACATCAATAACATGTATATCAAATATACTTATGTTCACTTTGCCATCCTTATTATCTGCCAATCACTTGGGGTAGTTCTGCTTCCAGTGACCAGTCCCTTTGCAGTAGAAACACTTAGTCTCAGGCTTAGGACCAGACTTGGGCTTCTTCACTTGAGAAGCAACTTGCTTGCTGTTCTTCTTGAAGTTCCCCTTCTTCCCTCTGCTCTTTTCTTGAAACTAGTGGTCTAGTCTACCATCAACACTTGATGTTTTTCTCGATTTCTACCTTCGTCAATTTCCGCATTATGAAGAGCTTGGGAATCATTTCCGTTATCCCTTGCATATCATAGTTCATCACGAAGTTCTACTAACTTGGTGATGGTGACTAGAGAATTCTGTCAATCACTATCTTATCTGGAAGATTAACTCCCACTTGATTCAAGCGATTGTAGTATTCAGACAATCTGAGCACATGCTCAATAGTTGAGCGATTCTCCTCCATCTTTTAGCTATAGAACTTGTTGGAGACTTCATATCTCTCAACTCGGGTATTTGCTTGAAATATTAACTTCAACTCCTGGAACATCTCATATGCTCCATGACCTTCAAAACGTCTTTGAAGTACCGATTCTAAGCCATTAAGTATGGTGCACTAAACTATCAAGTAGTCATCATATTTGTAACATCCCAAATTTTCAATTTGGAATGTTATACACTAGATCATCTTGCATATCATATTTTCTTGCATTTTGGTTGATCCTAGAAATTTCACGCAACTCAAGGACCCTCGGAGAGAGTTGGAGATTTCGTTATTTTCATATTTGAGAGTTTCTCAAATTTTGAAAAGAGGATCGTTTGATTTATTTGTTTTATCTTCAATAAATTTTCCGGTGTCCAAATATGAGAGAGGGAATAATATGACTTTCCCAAAATTTAGGAAAATGAAGATTTAATAAATAGATCAATTTTTGTTTGCCGGAGTTTTATTTGCATTTTATTTGGATAGGGAAAAATGCGCGTTTTCGAAAATTGCATTTTAGGTCCGGAGAAAAGTTCATTTTGTTCGGCTCATTTTTAGGAGTCGGGGAAAATTTACTTTTGATTTTTCGGAGTTTGTTTAGATCTCTTTTTGTTTTTTTTTCTGCGCGCTGAACCATTTATTTATAAAAAAAAACTGGAGCAGGCCGGCCAGGCCAAGGCCCGGCCGGGCCGAAGGCCACCGCGCCCCAGGCCACCGCGCGCCTAGCGCCAGGCGCCAGGGAGCCGGCGCCGCCGCCTCTTGCTCTACGAATCCTTTTAGGATTCTAGGGTAGCCCTTGCCCCTTTTTCCTTTGTTTCGTTATTCCTAGTCCTACTCCGTATATTCTTTCCTATTCCTAGTCTAATTCCTTGCCCTCTACCCCAAGTAAACCCCTCCCTCCCCAATATAAATACCCAAGCAACCCCCCCCTCTAAATCATCAAACCCAAAGCCTAGAGCTCCGCCACACCCGCGCGCCGCCCTAAGCCGCCACCCCACACCCGCGTCGCCGCCGCACCTTGCCGCCGCCGCCCCACGCCCACGCCGCCGGAGCCCCTCGCTGGAGACCTCGCCGGAGGTAGCCCCGCGCTACATCTATTCTTTTTCTCGGATCGTTTTCTTCTCCGATTTAGTTGTCTTTGGACCGTTCGCCGGACCGTTCGTCCTAACGAACGTGATCACCAGATTTTTCTAGGTTAACGACGTCCGTTCGTTTAACCGTTCTTCTTTTTCTTTTCGTCGGATTTATTCCGCGATTGCGATCTTAGATCCGATCTTCTTTCTAGTTTTTCTTTTCACTCGTTTATCGGAATCAGGTGATTCAAGCGCCTGGAGTTTCGTCTCGAAAATGCCGTTCCGTCTAATCAACTTGAACAAGCTTTTGCCCCGATAAAAATTTGACCTAGTTTCAACTTGCTAGAACCGAGTTGTTTTCTTCCGCCGTTT
>NC_053027.1:41706355-41770413 GCF_003073215.2 Triticum urartu | reverse complement strand
ATCACCCATTTACGTTGTGACGTTTGGTAGCACACAAAGTGTTCCTCCGGCAAACGGGAGTTGCATAATCTCATAGTCATAGGAACATGTATAAGTCATGAAGAAAGCAATAGCAACATACTAAACGATCGGGTGCTAAGCTAATGGAATGGGTCATGTCAATCAGATCATTCAACTAATGATGTGACCTCGTTAATCAAATAACAACTCTTTGTTCATGGTTAGGAAACATAACCATCTTTGATTAACGAGCTAGTCAAGTAGAGGCATACTAGTGACACTAAGTTTGTCTATGTATTCACACATGTATTATGTTTCCGGTTAATACAATTCTAGCATGAATAATAAACATTTATCATGATATAAGGAAATAAATAATAACTTTATTATTGCCTCTAGGGCATATTTCCTTCAGTCTCCCACTTGCACTAGAGTCAATAATCTAGATCACATCACCATGTGATTAATATTGATAGTTCACATCATCATGTGATTAACACCCATAGTTCACATCGTCATGTGACCAACACCCAAAAGGTTTACTAGATTCGGTAATCTAGTTCACATCGCTATGTGATTAACACCCAAAGAGTACTAAGGTGTGATCATGTTTTGCTTGTGAGAGAATCTTAGTCAATGGTCTTTCACATTCAGATCCGTTATGTATTTTGCAATTTTCTATGTCTACAATGCTCTGCACGGAGCTACTCTAGCTAATTGCTCCCACTTTCAATATGTATCTAGATCGAGACTTAGAGTCATCCAGATCCGTGTCAAAACTTGCATCGACGTAACTTTTTACGACGAACCTTTTGTCACCTCTATAATCGAGAAATATTTCCTTATTCTACTAAGGATAATTTTGACCGCTGTCCAGTGATCTACTCCTAGATCACTATTGTACTCCCTTGCCAAATCAGTTCAGGGTATACAATAGATCTGGTACACAGTATCGCATATTTTATAGAACCTATGACTGAGGCATAGGGAATGACTTTCATTCTCTTTCTATCTTCTGCCATGGTCGGGCATTGAGTCTTACTCAACTTCACACCTTGTAATACAGGCAAGAACTCTTTCTTTGACTGCTCCATTTTTGAACTACTTCAAAATCTTGTCAAGGTATGTACTCATTGAAAAAACTTATCAAGCGTCTTGATCTATCTCTATAGATCTTGAAGCTCAATATGTAAGCAGCTTCACCGAAGTCTTTCTTTGAAAAAACTCCTTTCAAACACTCCTTTATGCTTTACAGAATAATTCTACATTATTTCCGATCAACAATATGTCATTCATATATACTTATCAGAAATGCTGTAGTGCTTCCACTCACTTTCTCGTAAATACAGGCTTCACCGCAAGTCTGTATAAAACTATATGCTTTGATCAACTCATCAAAGCGTATATTCCAACTCCGAGATGCTTGCACCAGTCCATAGATGGATCGCTGGAGTTTGCACATTTTGTTAGTACCTTTCGGATTGACAAAACCTTCTGGTTGCATCATATACAACTCTTCTTTAATAAATCCATTAGGGAATGCAGTTTTGTTTATCCATTTGCCAGATTTCATAAAATGCGGCAATTACTAACATGATTCGGACAGACTCAAGCGTAGATACGAGTGAGAAACTCTCATCGTAGTCAACACCTTGAACTTTGTCGAAAACCTTTTGCGACAATTCTAGCTTTGTAGATAGTAACACTACTATCAGCGTCCGTCTTCCTCTTGAAAATCTATTTATTCTCAATTGCTTGCCGATCATCGGGCAAGTCAACCAAAGTCCATACTTTATTCTCATACATGGATCCCATCTCAGATTTCATGGCTTCAAGCCACTTTGCGAAATCTGGGCTCACCATCGCTTCTTCATAGTTTGTAGGTTCATCATGATCTAGCAGCATGATTTCTAGAACAGGATTACCGTACCACTCTGGTGCGGATCTCGCTCTGGTTGATCTACGAGGTTCAGTTGTATCTTGTCCTGAAGTTTCATGATCATCATCATTAGCTTCCTCACTAATTGGTATAGGTGTCGCAGAAACAGTTTTTTGTGATGTACTACTTTCCAATAAGGGAGCAGGTACAGTTACCTCGTCAAGTTCTACTTTCCTCCCACTCACTTCTTTCAAGAGAAACTCCTTCTCTAGAAAGGATCCATTCTTAGCAACGAATATCTTGCCTTCGGATCTGTGATAGAAGGTGTACCCAACAGTCTCCTTTGGGTATCCTATGAAGACACATTTCTCCGATTTGGGTTCGAGCTTATCAGGTTGAAGCTTTTTCACATAAGCATCGCAGCCCCAAACTTTCAGAAACGACATCTTTGGTTTCTTGCCAAACCACAGTTCATAAGGCGTCGTCTCAACGGATTTTGATGGTGCCCTTTTAATGTGAATGCAGCTGTCTCTAATGCATAACCCCAAAACGATAGTGGTAGATCGGTAAGAGACATCATAGATCGCACCATATCTAATAAAGTACGGTTATGACGTTCGGACACACCATTATGCTGTGGTGTTCCGGGTGGCATGAGTTGCGAAACTATTCCACAATTTTTCAAGTGTACACCAAACTCGTAACTCAAATATTCTCCTCCACGATTAGATCGTAGAAACTTTATTTTCTTGTTACGATGATTTTCAACTTCACTCTGAAATTCTTTGAACTTTTCAAATTTTTCAGACTTATGTTTCATTAAGTAGATATACTCATATCTGCTCAAATCATCTGTGAAGATCAGAAAATAATGATACCTGTCGTGAGCCTCAATATTCATCAGACCACATACATCAGTATGTATGATTTCCAACAAATCTGTTGCTCGCTCCATTGTTCCGAAAAACAGAGTCTTTAGTCATCTTGCCCATGAGGCATGGTTCACAAGCATCAACTGATTCATAATCAAGTGATTCCAAAAGTCCATCAGCATGGAGTTTCTTCATGCGCTTTACACCAATATGACCTAAACGGCAGTGCTACAAATAAGTTGCACTATCATTATTAACTTTGCATCTTTTGGTTTCAATATTATGATTATGTGTACCACTACAATCGAGATCCAACGAACTATTTTCATTGGGTGTGTAACCATATAAGGTTTTATTCATGTAAACAGAACAACAATTTATTCTCTTACTTAAATGAATAACCGTATTACAATAAACATGATCAAATCATATTCATGCTCAACGCAAACACCAAATAACACTTATTTAGGTTCAACACTAATCCCGAAATTATAGGGAGTGTGCGATGATGATCATATCAATCTTGGAACCACTTCCAACACACATCGTCACTTCACCCTTAACTAGTCTCTGTTTATTCTGCAACTCCCGTTTCGAGTTACTAATCTTAGCAACTGAACTAGTATCAAATACTGAGGGTTTGCTATAAACACTAGTAAAGTACACATCAATAACATGTATATCAAATATACTTATGTTCACTTTGCCATCCTTCTTATCCGCCAATCACTTGGGGTAGTTCCGCTTCCAGTGACCAGTCCCTTTGCAGTAGAAGTACTTAGTCTCAGGCTTAGGACCAGACTTGGGCTTCTTCACTTGTGCAGCAACTTGCTTGCTGTTCTTCTTGAAGTTCCCCTTCTTCCCTCTGCCCTTTTCTTGAAACTAGTGATCTTGTCAACCATCAACACTTGATGTTTTTCTTGATTTCTACCTTTGTTGATTTCAGCATCACGAAGAGCTTGGGAGTTGTTTCCGCTATCCCTTGCATATTATAGTTCATCACGAAGTTCTACTAACTTGGTGATGGTGACTAGAGAATTCTGTCAATCACTATCTTATCTGGAAGATTAACTCCCACTTGATTCAAGCGATTGTAGTACCCAGACAATCTGAGCACATGCTCACTAGTTGAGCGATTCTCCTCCATCTTTTAGCTATAGAACTTGTTGGAGACTTCATATCTCTCAACTCGGGTATTTGCTTGAAATATTAACTTCAACTTCTGGAACATCTCATATGGTCCATGACGTTCAAAACGTCTTTGAAGTCCCGATTCTAAGCCGTTAAGCATGGTGCACTTAAATTATCAAGTAGTCATCATATTGAGCTAGCCAAACGTTCATAACGTCTGCATCTGCTTCTGCAATAGGTGTGTCACCTAGCGGTGCATTAAGGACATAATTCTTCTGTGCAGCAATGAGGATAAACCTCAGATCACGGATCCAATCCGCATCATTGCTACTAACATCTTTCAACACAATTTTCTCTAGGAACATATCAAAATAAACATATGAAAGCAACAACGCGAGCTATTGATCTACAACATAGATATGCTAATACTACGAGGACTAAGTTCATGATAAATTAAAGTTCAATTAATAATATTACTTAAGAACTCCCACTTAGATAGACATCCCTCTAATCTTCTAAGTGATCACGTGATCCAAATCAACGAAACCATAACCGATCATCACGTGAGATGGAGTAGTTTTCAGTGGTGAACATCATTATGTTGATCATATCTACTATATGATTCACGCTCGACCTTTCGGTCTCCGTGTTCCGAGGCCATATCTGCATATGCTAGGCTCGTCAAGTTTAACCTGAGTATTCTGCGTGTGCAAAACTGGCTTGCACCCGTTGTAGATGGACGTAGAGCTTATCACACCCGATCATCACGTGGTGTCTGGGCACGACGAACTTTGGCAACGGTGCATACTCAGGGAGAACACTTCTTGATAATTTAGTGAGAGATCATCTTATAATGCTACCGTCAAACAAAGCAAGATAAGATGCATAAAAGATAAACATCACATGCAATCAATATAAGTGATATGATATGGCCATCATCATCTTGTGCTTGTGATCTCCATCTTCGAAGCACCGTCATGATCACCATTGTCACCGGCGCGACACCTTGATCTCCATCGTAGCATCATTGTCGTCTCGCCAATCTTATGCTTCCACGACTATCGCTACCGCTTAGTGATAAAGTAAAGCATTACATCGCGATTGCATTGCATACAATAAAGCGACAACCATATGGCTCCTCCCAGTTGCCGATAACTCGGTTACAAAACATGATCATCTCATACAATAAAATTTAGCATCATGTCTTGACCATATCACATCACAACATGCCCTGCAAAAACAAGTTAGACGTCCTCTACTTTGTTGTTGCAAGTTTTACGTGGCTGCTACGGGCTTAAGCAAGAACCAATCTCACATATGCATCAAAACCACAACGATAGTTTGTCAATTCGACTCCATTTTAACCTTCGCAAGGACCGGGCGTAGCCACACTCGGTTCAACTAAAGTTGGAGAGACAGTCGCCCGCAAGCCACCTATGTGCAAAGCACGTCAGGGGAACCGGTCTCGCGTAAGCGTACGCGTAATGTTGGTCCGGGTCGTCTCGTCCAACAATACCGCCGAACCAAAGTATGACATGCTGGTAGGCAGTATGACTTATATCGTCCACAACTCACTTGTGTTCTACTCGTGCATATAACATCAAACCATAAAACCTAGGCTCGGATGCCACTGTTGGGGAACGTAGTAATTTCAAAAAATTTCCTACGCACAAGCAAGATCATGGTGATGCATAGCAACGAGAGGGGAGAGTGTTGTCTACGTACCCACGCAGACCGACTGCGGAAGCGTTGACGCAACGTAGAGGAAGTAGTCGTACGTCTTCCCGATCCGACCGATCCAAGCACCGTTACTCCGGCACCTCCGAGTTCTTAGCACACGTACAGCTCTACGACGATCCCCGGGCTCCGATCCAGCAAAGCATCGGGGAAGAGTTCCGTCAGCACGACGGCGTGGTGACGATCTTGATGTTCTACCGACGCAGGGCTTCGCCTAAGCACTACAACGATATGATCAAGGTGGAATATGGTGGCAGGGGGCACCGTACACGGCTAAGGAACGATCTCAAGGTTCAACTTGTGTGTCTAGAGGTGCCCCCTGCCCCCGTATATAAAGGATCCAAGGGGGAGGGGCTGGCCGGCCAAGGAGGGCGCGCCAGGAGAGTCCTACTCCCTCTGGGAGTAGGATCCCCCCCCCCCCAATCCTAGTTGGAATAGGATTCCTTAAGGGGGGAAAGAGAGAGAGAGGGGGGCTGGCCACCTCTCCTAGTCCTAATAGGACTAGGGGGGGAGGCGCGCAGCCACCTTGGGCTGCCCCTTTCTCCTTTCCACTAAAGCCCACTAAGGCCCATATAGCTCCCGGGGGGTTCCGGTAACCTCCCGGTACTCCGGTAAAATCCCGATTTCACCCGGAACACTTCCGATATCCAAACACAGGCTTCCAATATATCAATCTTTATGTCTCGACCATTTCGAGACTCCTCGTCATGTCCGTGATCACATTCGGGACTCCGACCTAACTTCGGTACATCAAAATGCATAAACTCATAATAACTGTCATCGTAACGTTAAGCGTGCGGACCCTACGGTTCGAGAATAATGTAGACATGACTGAGACACATCTCCGGTCAATAACCAATAGCGGGACCTAGATGCCCATATTGGCTCCTACATATTCTACGAAGATCTTTATCGGTCAGACCGCATAACAACATACATTGTTCCCTTTGTTATCAGTATGTTACTTGCCCGAGATTCGATCGTCGGTATCCAATACCTAGTTCAATCTCGTTACTGGCAAGTCTCTTTACTCGTTCTATAATACATCATCCCGCAACTAACTCATTAGTTGCAATGCTTGCAAGGCTTATGTGATGTGCATTACCGAGAGGGCCCAGAGATACCTCTCCGACAATCGGAGTGACAAATCCTAATCTCGAAATACGCCAACCCAACATCTACCTTTGGAGACACCTGTAGAGCTCCTTTATAATCACCCATTTACGTTGTGACGTTTGGTAGCACACAAAGTGTTCCTTCGGCAAACGGGAGTTGCATAATCTCATAGTCATAGGAACATGTATAAGTCATGAAGAAAGCAATAGCAACATACTAAACGATCGGGTGCTAAGCTAATGGAATGGGTCATGTCAATCAGATCATTCAACTAATGATGTGACCTCGTTTATCAAATAACAACTCTTTGTTCATGGTTAGTAAACATAACCATCTTTGATTAACGAGCTAGTCAAGTAGAGGCATACTAGTGACACTTTGTTTGTCTATGTATTCACACATGTATTATGTTTCCGGTTAATACAATTCTAGCATGAATAATAAACATTTATCATGATATAAGGAAATAAATAATAACTTTATTATTGCCTCTAGGGCATATTTCCTTCATGGAAATGATATAGAATTTCTGGATAGCATAAAGGGATACTTGAATAAGATTTTTTCAATGAAATACCCCGGTGAAGCTTCTTACATATTGGGCATTAAGATCTATAGAGATAGATTAAGACGCTTAATTGGACTTTCACAAAGCACATACCTTGACAAGGTTTTGAAGAAGTTCAAAATGGATCAAGCAAAGAAAGGGTTCTTGCCTGTGTTACAAGGTGTGAAGTTGAGTAAGACTCAATGTCCGACCACCGCAGAAGATAGAGAGAAAATGAAAGATGTTCCCTATGCTTCAGCCATAGGCTCTATCATGTATGCAATGCTGTGTACCAGACCTGTGTGCCTTGCTATAAGTCTAGCAGGGAGGTACCAAAGTAATCCAGGAGTGGATCACTGGACAGCGGTCAAGAACATCCTGAAATACCTGAAAAGTACTAAGGATATGTTTCTCGTATATGGAGGTGACAAAGAGCTCATCGTAAATGGTTACGTTGATGCAAGCTTTGACACTGATCCGGACGATTCTAAATCGCAAACCGGATACGTGTTTTTACTGAACGGAGGAGCTGTCAGTTGGTGCAGTTTTAAACAAAGCGTTGTGGCGGGATCTACATGTGAAGCAGAGTACATAGCTGCTTCGAAAGCCGCAAATGAAGGAGTCTGGATGAAGGAGTTCATATCCGATCTCGCTACAAGAAATATGTCAACTTATGACCTTCTATCAGTGACCCTCGAAGAATTGGTCATAAATTTATGACCATTTTAGACCAATTGGTCAAAAGCTGTTCAGGGGGCTCCAAACCCTAAACCATTGCGACCATTTTGGTCAGAAAGGTCGTAATTTCCTTACACGAAATGGTCACAAAGCAAACAGTGCTAGTCCGCTGCCTTATTTCTAGTTGTTAATGACCAATATAGATGGTCATAGCCTTGTAGATTGTGGTGGGTTGTGATGACTAGGCGCCATCTCATCAGTTTTGCCTATGTGTCATGTCCATGTGGTAGTTTTTGCCCTAGGTTGTGAAGCAACCTATATTTCTATCATTCCCAAAATTCCCAAAAAAATCTCATAAATTCTTTGGGGCATATCTTCATCAAATATGTAAAAATCCTTCCTTGCCTAGTTCAAAACTAATTCAACAATATTCATTTTCCTATTCTGTTCACAACAACACTTTATGAAGGAAGTGCTATTTATATATTCTTGATTGCCCTCGGAATTTTTGGGCACTCTTTCCTATCCAAATTATTACCGCATGACAAAATTCAGCTCCATTTGCCTAGCAAATCTTCCTCGGCAAATTTCCAAAGTTTTTGTCCACCTAGAAGCATTGTGAAGGAAGTACCTTTTTTATATCTCTAAATGACAAGAAATTTATACAGTTCCTTCATATGCCCAAATTATCAACCTCCTCCAAATTGCAGATCAGTCAAATCATCTATGTGAGCGCAGGTTCAATTTATATTTTATGGCCAAATTGGCACGTTGCAAAGCAAGTGTTATATAGACCCCTCCTATTACCCTCAAACTTTTTGGGCACTCTTCCATACCCAAATCATTGCCACATGATAATATTCAGCTCAATTTTCCTAGTAAATCTTTCTCGGGAAATTTTCAAAGTTTCTACCTCGAGAGAAGCTTTGTGAAGTAAGTACTAGCTAGGCTTACCCAAATGATCTGAAAATTTACCAGAGCATGACCATACCTAAGTAACTTACCTACACCAATTTTGAGCTCATTTCATTCATCCAATCTTTCTCACTAGTTTTCCCAAGTTTCTGTCCATAGAAGAGCATTGTGAAGGAAGTACTACTTTGGCATGTCCAAATGGTATCAATTTTCTACAATGCTTTCCTATGCCCAAATAACCATCCTCCACAAAATTTCAGCTCACTCCATTCATTATTTTGAGCCCAGCTTCAACATTCATATTTTTGTCCAGCGTGGTACTTTGCAAAGCAAGTACCACCTAGGATCCTCCTTTTGAGCTAAAAATTTGTGAAGACATTGTCCTTAGTAGATGATCATCCTCAGCCAAAACTCACGCCCATTGGCCATGTGCATTTCCCGTACCGCTAATCAAACACTTGGCTACTAATTCATGTTTGAGCATCGATCAGTCTCCTCATGAGAATCTTATGTTGTAATTTTCTTCCTAGCACCAACCTGGGGAGTGGCCAACCCACTAGACATGCCTAGGCCGCCCAGAACACATGGCAACATTACGGTCACGCGGTGACCACGTGACAGGCATGCGAGTTTACGCGCTCTAGAGTTGGGGGCCTCGGCCACCGCCCAAACCTCGATGTATCGCCACCAAACCATGTATTTATGATTAAATAGGTACTTATCTAACTAGAAATGAATTTTGGAAAAAATAAATAGTAAACTATGAGGCAGCTGCAGTTCAAATTTGACCCGCTTCCAACTGAACCGGCGGGAATTTGTCTTTTTCACCAGAGGTGTATCAAAACTTTTGACACCCAACCATTTTGTCAATTGTGCATTAAATATGGCCTAGTATTTTAGGAGATTGATTTGGTCTGATTTTGCAACAAATATATGGTAGGTCCTTCACAAAAAAAACTCATTTCGGGCACTCGGAAAATGGAAAATGGTTTTTCTGTGCAAAGAAAATGAAAACTCCCTTAGGAAACATTGTTTGGAATTCCAATATGCACCCTTGTGCACAATATGAGATCATTTGAACAAACTATGCCAAGAATGCGGCCATAAGATTTTTCCACACGTGATAGCTCGTTTCTGAGAACACTTTTTTAAAATAATAGCCGTATTACAAATTTATTATTTTTCAGGGGAACTTGGCCACATATAATGACACAATGCGAAGGTTTCCCAATTTTTTGATTTTTTTTGAATTTTTTATGCCCGTTTCAAAATGCGGTCAAAACGGCGGGAATGACCGTTCCTAGCTAGTGGTTGAATCTTGGATTTTTTTGGTGTTTCTCTGATTAAATAGATACTTATGTACCTAGAAATGATTTTTGGAAAAAATAAAGAGCAAACTACGAGGCAGCTACAGTTCAAATTTGACCCGCTTCCAACTGAATCGGCGGGAATTTGTCTTTTTCACCAGAGGTGGATAAAAACTATTTACACCCAACCATTTGGTCAATTATGCATTACATATGTCCTAGTATTTTAGAAAAATGATTTGGTCCAATTTTGCAACAATTATTTGGGAGGTCCTTCACAAAAAACCCTCCTTTTGGGCACTCAAAAAATGGAAAATGGTTTTTTCGTGCAAAGAAAATGAAAACTCCCTTAGGCAACATTGTTTGGAATTCCAATATGCACGCTTGTGCACAATATGAGATCATTTGAACAAACTATGCCATGAATGTGGCCATACGATTGATCATTTGGCTTGAAAGCCATTGATCTCCACACGTGATAGCTCGTTTCTGAGATCATTTTTTTAAAATAATTGCCGTATTACAAGTTTATTATTTTTCCTGGGAACTTGGCCACATATAATGACACAATGCGAAGGTTTCCCAATTTTTGATTTTTTTTGAATTTTTTATGCCCGTTTCAGAATGCGGTCAAAACGGCGGGAATGACCGTTCCTAGCTAGTGGTTGAATCCTGGAAAACTTTTCGTGTTTCTCTGATTAAATAGATACTTATGTACCTAGAATTGATTTTTGGAAAAAATAAAGAGCAAACTACGAGGCAACTACAGTTCAAATTTGACTCACTTCCAGCTAAATAGGTGGGAATTTGTCTTTTTCACCAGAGGTGGATAAAAACTTTTTACACGCAACCATTTGGTCAAATGTGCAATAAATATGGCCTAGTATTTTAGAAAAATGATTTGGTACAATTTTGCAAGATACATATGGTAGGTCCTTCACAAAAAAACACATTTTGGTCACTCAGAAAATGAAAAATGGTTCTTTTGAGCAAAGAAAATGAAAACCTCCCAAATCAACATTGTTTGTCATGCCTAAATACACACATGTACAAAATATTGGTTTATTTGAACTAACTATAAGAGGTTAAATGTTTGCCTGAATAAGAGGGTACAAACTATAAGAGAAAAAACAAAAAATGCTTAATTCTGATTGGTGGAACCAGCTGTGGCATGGATCAGTGACATGGCAAACATCTGTCCATCCATCCATCCATCCATCCATCTGTCCGTCCATCCACCCCTCCGCTCTCTCAGCTAACCCTAGCGCTCGCAGATCCCTCCCCTCGCCGCCACCCGCCCCTCCCCTCGCCGCCACCCGCCCCTCCCCTCGCAGATCCATCCTTCCCCTTCCTCCTTCCCCTCTGGCAAGATCGACGTGCTCTACTCCTCCCTCCTTCCCCCCGGCAAGATCGTCGTGCTCTGCTCCTCCCTCCTTCCCCTCCGGCAAGATCCCACATCCATCGATCCATCCTCAACCGGAACCCCTCTCCCGATGCCAGATCCAATCCTCCTCCCTCCCTCCTCGCCCCTGCTCCCTGCTCCCCTCCCCTTCCAGATCACCGCCACCACCTCCCTCCTCCTCCCTCGCCCCGGTTCCCTGCTCCGCCGAGGCCGCCGTCGGGAGATCTGACTTCGCCGACGGGAATGGGGCCGGATCCGCCACGCCCGAGCGCTCCATCCTCGTCGACAGGGATGACTACATCCTGGCCTCGGCGCTTCCGGCAGTGGCGGCTCATCTCCTTCCTCGGGCACCACAACTTCAACCGCACCATGGATGTGTAAGCACGCAGTCGTGTCTCCCCCTCCCCCCTTCAAACCTGCCTCTACGAATGCATCTCTTGATCCGGGCAACGCACACGCGCGCGCAGGTTGGTGACCCAGACAGACCTAGCCGAGCTGGTGGACGCGGGCTCCTGGGACAAGGCCATCGAGTACCTCTCCCGCTTCCTGCCCTCCGACCGCCTGCTGGGCGTCCACGGTCGCGCCCTCTTCCACTACCTCCGCGTGCACAAGGCCATCGACGACGTGCTCGCTGGAGCCCCGGAGGCGCGCTCCGTCACCACCGCCCTCGACCAGTGCATCATCCGCCACCCCACCAAGAGCCACGCCGTCACCAGGCTCCGCGCCATCTTCTCCTCCCTCCTCTGCTCCAAGCGATACAGGTAAAATACAACATTGCTAGCTATCACTGCAAGTCTGCAATCGATTCGATAGATAAAATGAGCATTGGTCCGTCAGATGGGATCTTGATTTCGTTGCGTTGCTTAGGGCTGTTATAATGTCCGTGTCAGGTGTAGCTGCAGAGACGCTGGGCAGAGTGTATGGATACAATGTCCATGCGTGGAAGAACTAAAATTCAGTTAATGTCCATGCTGTTAGTCATATAGTTTGTAGGATCGGAGTGACTGCCTGCTGCCATTTGCTTGTGTTCCATCTTTGTTGAATGTACCTACCATCATACCTGTGGTGTTTTAAGCATCTTGGATCTCAATATATGGTGTCGAAACTGTTGAAAGAAAATGATGTAAGAGTTGTCCTGCTTGTTTTAATTATTTCCCTGGATATGTTTCTCTGTTTAGCTTTCTCGCTGGAATGGCGCTCTGCTTTGTGATGCGGAGCTTCTGAATCTTTGTGGTGGAATCTTGTTATTTTAATTATATGTCATTGTATCTCATATTTCTGCACTTTTTCTTCTGGAGCAGAAACATTAAGGTTGAACTTACAGAAGCTTACCCATATCATTCATGTTCTCGGTGGTGGATTACTACTGTAGTATTATGCTATCTACTGCTTTTAACCTTGGGGTCTACTGCTCTTAACATAGCTCTGTTTTCACCTTTAGGCTCCAAGTAGATCTGAAAGTCAGCCTCTCCAATTTTCCTTGGAGTCTACTGCTCTTAACATCATTGTACTATGTGCAGAAAGAACATGAATGAAATCCTTGTCACTTCATTTTCAGGTAAGACCAGAGCTATATGGAGATAGTAATGCTAGGTTCTTCACTTACTGGACAGTAAGTATTGTTTGCACAAACAAAATGTTCGCCTTTTGCCTGGTCTCATTGCCCCGGATTCAGTTTAACTAAACGTGCATTCCGCAGACTGATGCGTACCAAGAGACGGGGTGCTACAACCACAACTGCCGTGGGTTTGTCCAGACGACCAACAAGATAGCCATCGGCGCGGCTATCACGCCACAATCGGTGTACAATGGGAGGCAGTTTGATATTAATCTGATGATATGGAAGGTAAATGCCATTTTAGAATCACTGCTGTAATTTTCATTTTTCAAGAAGAATTGGTTGATCTACATGGCAAATGCATGATGATTAGGAATATGATCATGTCTCCTGTAGAATTGGATTTCTCTGGCCGTTCCGTAAACTAAATTTGGTTCAGTTAAAAAACTGCACTACCTGATAGTTTTGGGCAGCGAGCTTCTAACTGAAAAACGAGTTTGTTATGCTCATAATTTCAAGTTGGCCTCTACATATGAGTTGTAAAGCATGCTCTAAGGTTTCCGTAGAGTACTCGTTTGCTTCGTTTGGATGTATGGTTTGAGAGCAGCCGTCTATTTAGTTTGCTGGGAACTCTATTTTCTAGATTGTCTTGTTGAGCATTTGTTTAATAACTGGAATACATTGTCTGCTGGGAACTCTATTTACCTTTGCATACTATTACAAATGTCTGTGAGGGTCCTTTGTGCTACTACTATAATTTCATTCATGATTTCTGCACATAGATTTCTCATCCTGCTATAAAATTGCTTGTGCCTGAATCTGTTTGTCGTTGCTAGTCAGAAGTCGATTATTACTGGTGTGTTCAGGATTCTATTTCTATAATCTAAAATATGTGTTAATTCTGATACAGCGTAAAGAGCTATGTGACCCTCCTGGATGGGGCTTCGGTTGGACCTCTGATTGGGCTCCCCATAGACTTTGACCCAAGGTAAACACGAATTTGCTTTTATTGTTGCTGCACATGTCCCTGTCTTATAGAGAATAGTTTATGAGCAAACCCTGTGGTAACAAAACCATATGTCATGGGAGTGTGACACGTACTGTTTGTGAATGCCTGTGATTAGATTATTGGATATCTGCTGATTATATGTCCTTGTCCATCATTGTCTGGTTGTTCTTGCAAGCATTATTAGTTAGGTTGTGTAGGTGCCAAATTCTGCTTCTAGATTAGTCTATTGTACCTGGGCCCTTCGCGGTGGGGTTTGGACCCTGTGTCTGGGTTATTGTTATTGAACTTTGGGCCTGAGCATGGACTTTTTGGGCCTTCATTTTTGTTGGTGGTTCTGAATTTGTGTACCTACAGTTCTACAAAATTGATATGACTGATTGTTTTGTTACTTGGACAATAACTTGCTATTTATGTACCTATAGTTCTAGTTTGTTGCTGCTCAATGCTCACATTCGTTTCTCATCCTTGCTATTTATGTTGACTGACATAACTTGCCTGTTGCTCTTATGCGACCAGCATCCTCGTGACAGGGTTTGTCGGAACCGCCATCGCTTTAGGGTGCTTCTCCGGTGCCGCCATCATCACCAAGCGCAGGGAGTACCTGTACCTCGGTGGCCTGACCTCTTCTGGCATGTCGATCCTTCGACATGAAACTGTATGCTCGGTTTCTTCTCTTCCTTTTGGTGCGCATGCCATTACTGCATGGTGACCACGTAGGTAAAGCTTGCAAGTCGATGGCAGTTAGAATTGGCGACTGGAAAGAAGCGCACACCTAGGTCGATCTATCTGCTGGTCGCTGCGAGCATTTTTTCTTCTAGTGTGGTCTAGGCCAATGGCAGCATGCATACATTTATATTTACTGGAAATGCATGCATTTCTTTAAATGCATGACAAACAAAAGTCGTTGCTGCTACTAGGATAGGACATAGCAGTAGCTTGCTGGCTAGCTAGTGTATGTTGAATTGTTGATCAACTCGCCTTTGGGCTGGCTGCTAGTACACCTACATATAGCTACCTAGGTAGGAGTAGCTATGTGGCGCATGTAGTGGATTATTAAAATATTACAATCTCTTGATCAGCAATGAAAAGCATCGAGATGCAGCTTTATACTGGCATGCGAGCGTATGCATGCAGCATGTTGTGTATGTGCACACTTGTGTACATCGGTAGCAACAATATGCAGTGATGGTGCCAACTATATGGATGAAGCTTATAAACCAAGCATGCATGCACAGTAGTGATGGTTTTTCTAGTAAAAATATACCAGCACTTACATAGTATACACTGGGTGCCAACATTTGTGATTCCTGTCAATATGGTCTGACCAACTGTGCTTAATGGTGTTGTGTCCTCTTGCAGCTCAAGAACGCAGGTGACAAGAAGAGGAAGAGGATGTCCCGAACGTTTCTCCCGCACATCGTAGATACCACCATCGCGGCCTTGTAGGAATTAAGCTGGCGATGTGCCACCCTTGTGTATCTGTTTTTGATTGTATGTGGAAGTTGGACGTGCATACGTGTATTTGCTCTTGTGAGTATTTGACTGGATGATCTTTGGATTTAATCAGTTAATAGAAAGATTTATTGATATTTTGTTGTTCAAATGTGTAAATTGAAATCTGTGAATGAAAAATACTAAATGTTCTACTTGACAAAATAATATTTGGGCTCTAAAAAGGCTGCGGTCCAAACTATAGTGGATCAGAACCTTGTGCATTTCTGAAAAAACAGAAAAATAGGCTTAATGAAATGGTCCTAAAAAAGGCCATGGCCCAAAATAAAAAAGGCCAAATTGTTGGGCCAGGCCCATGTAGCTAGAGAAAATTAATAGAGAAAATATACAGTAAAAAGGATGAATTGTTGGGCTAGGCCCATGTAGAAAATCGAATTGGACCGGGCTGAATCTTGTGCCACGTCAGATTGCCACGCTGGATGCCTACGTGGCCTGGGGAGAGAGCTAGCGACCAAAACAGAAGGTCATGGGATCAACGACCTTTTGTTAAAGGTCGCTATAGTCAGTTTACGACCGCCAGCTTTTGACCTTCTGTTTTTGGTCACAAAAAGGTTGTAAATGGAAATTTGTGACCTTTCAGTGACCAATAGTGGTGGTCACAAGTTGACATATTTCTTGTAGTGTCTAGGTGTCATACCTAGTGCATCGGGTCCAATGAAAATCTTTTGTGACAATAGTAGTGCAATTGCCTTGGCGAAGGAATCCAGATTTCACAAGAGAACCAAACACATCAAGAGACGCTTCAATTCCATTCGGGATTTAGTCCAAGTGGGAGACATAGAAATTTGCAAGATACATACGGATCTGAATGTTGCAGACCCATTGACTAAGCCTCTTCCACGAGCAAAACATGATCATCACCAAGGCTCCATGGGTGTTAGAATCATTACTATGTAATATAGATTGTTGACTCTAGTGCAAGTGGGAGACTGAAGGAAATATGCCCTAGAGGCAATAATAAAGTTATTATTTATTTCCTTATATCATGATAAATGTTTATTATTCATGCTAGAATTGTATTAACCGAAACATAATACATGTGTGAACACATAGACAAAAACAGAGAGTCACTAGTATGCCTCTACTTGACTAGCTCGTTAATCAAAGATGGTTATGTTTCCTAACCATAGACATGAGTTGTCATTTGATTAATGGGATCACATCATTAGGAGAATGATGTGATTGACTTGACCCATTCCGTTAGCTTAGCACTTGATCATTTAGTTTGTTGCTATTGCTTTCTTCATAACTTATACATGTTCCTATGACTATGAGATTATGCAACTCCCGTTTACCGGAGGAACACTTTGTGTGCTACCAAACGTCACAACGTAACTGGGTGATTATAAAGGTGCTCTACAGGTGTCTCCGAAGGTACTTGTTGGGTTGGCGTATTTCGAGATTAGGATTTGTCACTCCGATTGTCGGAGAGGTATCTCTGGGCCCTCTTGATAATGCACATCACTCAAGCCTTGCAAGCATTGCAACTAATAACTTAGTTGCAGGATGATGTATTACGGAACGAGTAAAGAGACTTGCCGGTAACGAGATTGAACTAAGTATTGAGATACTGACGATCGAATCTCGGGCAAGTAACATACCTATGACAAAGGGAACAACGTATGTTGTTATGCGGTCTGACCGATAAAGATCTTCGTAGAATATGTAGGAGCCAATATGAGCATCCAGGTTCCGCTATTGGTTATTGACCGGAGACGTGTCTCGGTCATGTCTACATAGTTCTTGAACCCGTAGGATCCGCACGCTCAAAGTTCGGTGACGATCGTAATTAGGGTTTTTGTGTTTTGATGTACCGAAGGTTGTTCGGAGTCCCAGATGTGATCACAGACATGACGAGGAGTCTCGAAATGGTCGAGACATAAAGATTGATATATTGGAAGCCTATATTTGGATATCGGAAACGTTTCGGGTGAAATCGGGATTTTACCAGAGTACCAGGGGTTACCGGAACCTCCCCGGGGGTTATTGGGCCTAGATGGGCCATAAGGGAGAAGAGGAGGGCCGGCCAGGGCAGGCTGCGCACCCCCTCCCCCCTAGTCCGAATAGGACAAGGAAGGGGGGGCGCCCCCCTTTCCTCTCTCTCCCATCCTCCTTCCTTTTCCAACAAGGCAAGAGGGGGGAGTCCTACTCCCGGTTGGAGTAGGACTCCTCCAGGCGCACCCTTACGGCCGGCCGCACCTCCCCCTCTCCCTCCTTTATATACTGAGGCAAGGGAGCACCCCATGACACAATTTGACCATTGTGATTGTTCCTTAGCCGCGTGCGGTGCCCCCTTCCACCATATTCCACCTCGTTCATATCGTAGTGGTGCTTAGGCGAAGCCCTGCATCGGTAGAACATCGTCACCGTCATCACGCCGTCGTGCTGACGAAACTCTCCCTCAACGTTTTGCTGGATCGGAACTCGAGGGACGTCACCGAGTTGAACGCGTGCATAACTCGGAGGTGCCGTACGTTCGGTACTTGGATCGGTCGGATCGGGAAGACGTACGACTACTTCCTCTACGTTGTGTCAACACTTCCGTTGCCGGTCTATGAGGGTACGTAGACAACACTCTCCCCTCTCGTTGCTATGCATCACCATGATCTTGCATGTGCGTAGGAATTTTTTTGAAATTACTACGTTCCCCAACAACTACATCTCGAAGGATTTTAACTTTTGAAGTTTTTATCATTTCTTTTGCTTTTTACAAAACTGAAAAGACGATACACCGGAGGGGGGTAGGATTTGAAAATTGCACCATTAGTACCGGTTCGTGGCACCAACCGGTACTAAAGGTCTAACCTTTAGTCCCGGTTGGTGCCACGAACCGGTACTAATGCCTCAACCCCATTAGTACCGGTTCGTGGCACGAACCGGTACTACGAACCGGTACTAATGGGCATCGCACCCTTTAGTCCCGGTTCGTGGCACCAACCGGGACTAAAGGTCCCATTTGAACCGGGAGTAATGCCTGTACGGTGCCCTAACCGCTCGAACCAGGACTAATGTAAGCATTAGTCCCGGTTCGTAATGCAACCAGTACTAATGCTCTTTTCTGACCGAACCAAAGCCCTGTTTTCTACTAGTGCAGGTCACTGTCCTAGGCTTGCAAAGCTAGGCAACTTATGTGTTAAGGATTGCCAAATCCTTTCTGTAACATGTTTCTGAAATGAATACAAGCTGCCTTGGGCGCCACCACTTGTCCCCAAAAACCTTGATATATACCAAAATAAATATTTGTGTTGGTACCTTTCCAGCATTTACTACTAACTCTAGATTTAGAACTAATGGTCTTTTCCCCTAATACAAGCCATTGGTTTTCACATGTGTGCAATATACAATCATCTTTGAGTTTTTAGCATACAACATAAACATCCCAACAGCATAAGTGATCACAATCAAACATATACACTTTCAACATCATCCGTCTCTCATTCCTATCAGGCACATGATTTGTTAACGTCCAACTTTAGATCGTATGACATGTAGACCGAACACTACTAGGAAAAACCTTATACACAGAACTTTAGCAGTAGCGCGGGTCAAAAAAGCACGCTGGTGCTAAGTAGCAGTAGCGCGCATGTGCAAACCGCACTGCAGATAAAGTTTTAGCAGTAGCGCGTCTTGTTCTAAACACGTTACTACTAAAATTCCCACGGCTTAGCCGATAGGCTACACATAGTAGTAGCGACCTATATCGAACCGCGCTACCGCTACTTTCTTTGTAGCAGCGCGTTTTAATCTAAACTCGCTACTGCTAAAGGATATAAAATTAAATGGAAAGCAAATAGAAAGGTAATTGAAAATGAAAGAAATAAAATGTGAAGAAAACTAAATGAAAAAGGGGGAAAAGGAGAAAGGAGTTGCAGTAGCGTGTATATCCCAGAACGTGATGTAGCTAACATAGCAGTAGCGCGCTTTCTGGAACGCGCTACTGCTACTTCTGACTTAACCACGGGGTTCGTCCTTCCCCACGGCCACTTCCCCCAAATCCAGCTCTCCACTCTCATCGCCGCTGTCGCCCGTCGGGCGCCACGCGCTCTCCGCACACCCTCTACGCCGCCCCCGACCCTAGATTCAACGCCGCCCCTGCCCCCGACCTCAACGCCGCCCCGGACGCCGCCCCCGACCCCGACCTCGACGTCGCCATCTGCCGCGCGCTCGAGCCCCGACCCCGACCTTGACGCCGCCTGCCCCTCCCTCGTCGCAGGCACCCGAGGTGAGCACGCCTGCTCCTCCCTCTCCCCTACCTCTACCTAGGGTTTCTTTATATTTTAGTTTCATCAAATTAGTTAGGGTTCATGTAAGGGTGGAAACAAATCGAATGCGGATGCGGCTCAAATGAGTTAGGGTTCATGTAAGGGTGGAAATGAATCAAATTTCTAAGATGAATCATAAAACGAGTAAAATTTGACCACTTATTTCACTTTATAGTTGGATAATTGGAATATCCGCTACCACTTTCCACCCCTAGCTTCATCAAATTAGATGGTAATTAGGGCAGTAGTTCCTAGGTACTAATTAGTTAGTAAGAACTAGGTACTAATTAGGTACTAGTTTATTTTTATTTATAGTAAGTGTATTTTTAATAAGAACTAGTTGAATTAATAGAACTAGTTAGTAAGAACTTGTTGCAATTTTTTTAGTTAAAGCAATTTTTCCCACATCGACGTGGACGATGCCTATCCCGCATCCTCGTCGTCGAGTCGGCGGAGGACGACACCTGCTTGACCAGATGGGCCATGTCCGGGACTGGGCTCCGCCGGGGTGGTACTGGGAGGCGCTACCTACTGGGGGGCGCATGTTGGTGAGGAGCCAGCCTGTCGTTGACCCGAACCTTCTTTGGTGGCGGTCGCGTGGGCCAGTGACGGTCCAGAGGCTCGAAGAGCCCGTGGAGGTGGTGCGTCACCGTGTCAGTGAGGAGGACGCGCACGTCCGTCGCTACTTGTTTGCGTTGGAGCACATGTTCTCCAATACCTGGCAGGTTCTCCAGGGATCTCACTGGAGCTATGATCCCGTGATGGTTCCTTCTCTGTGGGTGTCCACCGCCCGCGCCGATACCCGTCGTGTGCTAGGGTTTTAGTTGTATTAGTGATGTTATATGTATGACACTATTCAGGATGTATTAGTAATAATATTCGACGATGTACGGACGCATGAGATTATTCACTTTTGCTTATTGAATGCATGCTAATTTGAGTCCTATAAGATATTTTGAAATGTATATCTTGTGTTGCTCAAATAGGATATGTGCTTTCCCAAGTGGTCGGTCATGTTTGCAGGTTACACCTCCGAGTGGCCTATGTTTTGCTGGAGTGTTGATTCATTTCCGTTCCGGCAAGTTTCAGGCGCTCGATATGTCCTATTTTAGCAAAGGTCATGCCGGATTTTTCCGTGAATTTTGGCATGACTTGTGCCAGAATATGTACGAAATATCGAGTGCCCCAGATTCCGTGAATTAATGTTTTAACTATGAACATAGGAATTGTCTAACGACGAAAAGGATTTCAGTATTTGCAAATACTGCAAAGACGAGTGCGGCCTGTGCGACGGAATCTTCCTAGATGATGATAGGCGCTTCAGCATCAAGCTGGACGAGAACTTCGAAGTAGATACAGTAAGTTACAACGACAAGTCTTTTTTCGTAATTAAGCATGACATTTGCTTCATTTTCTTCAACTTATAATTTAAGCATGACATTAAGCATGACAAGTCTTTTTTTACTATTCTACTAGCGTATCCCCTGCCATGCAAGAGTTTTTGTATTGGATAAGATAGGTTTCAGTCGTACTATGGAGAAAAAGAAAGTTTACTTGAAGACCGAGCATGGTTATGTTGGAAATATGCCCTAGAGGCAATAATAAAATGGTTATTATTATATTTCTTTCTTCATGATAATTGTCTATTGTTCATGCTATAATTGTGTTATCCGGAAATCGTAATACATGTGTGAATACATAGACCACAACATGTCCCTAGTGAGCCTCTAGTTGACTAGCTCGTTGATCAAAAGATAGTCATGGTTTCCTGACTATGGACATTGGATGTCATTGATAACGGGATCACATCATTAGGAGAATGATGTGACGGTCAAGACCCAATCCTAAGCTTAGCTCAAAGATCATGTAGTTCGTTTGCTGTAGCTTTTCTGAATGTCAAGTATCATTTCCTTAGACCATGAGATTGTGCAACTCCCGGATACCGTAGGAGTGCCTTGGGTGTGCCAAACGTCACAACGTAATTGGGTGACTATAAAGGTACATTACAGGTATCTCCGAAAGTGTCTGTTGGGTTGTCACGAATCGAGACTGGGATTTGTCACTCCGTATGACGGAGAGGTATCTCTGGCCCCACTCGGTAATGCATCATCATAATGAGCTCAATGTGATCAAGTGGTTGATCACGGGATCATGCATTACGGTACGAGTAAAGTGACTTGCCGGTAACGATACTGAACAAGGTATTGGGATACCGACGATCGAGTCTCAGGCAAGTAACGTACCGATTGACAAAGGGAATTGTATATGCATTGATTGAATCCTCGACATCATGGTTCATCCGATGAGATCATCGTGGAGCATGTGGGAGCCAACATGGGTATCCAGATCCCACTGTTGGTTATTGACTGGAGAGTCGTCTCGGTCATGTCTGCATGTCTCCCGAACCCGTAGGGTCTACACACTTAAGGTTCGGTGACGCTAGGGTTGTTAGGAAGACTTGTATGTGATTACCGAATGTTGTTCGGAGTCCCGGATGAGATCCCGGACATCACGAGGAGTTCCGGAATGGTCCAGAGGTGAAGAATTATATGTAGGAAGTTGTCATACGGTCACCGGAAAGGTTCGGGGGCATATCGGTATTGTACCGGGGCCACCGGAGGGGTTCCGGGGGTCCACCGGGAGGAGCCACCTCTCTTGGAGGGCCTAATGGGCTGTAGAGGAAAGGGGAACCAACCCTACATGGGCTGTCCGCATCCCCCCCCTTGGGCCCATGCGCCTAGGGTTGGGGGGGACCCTAAAGGGGGCGCCCCCTTGCTTGGGGGGCAAGCCCCCTCCCCTTGGCCGCCGCCCCCCCTCTAGATCTCATCTAGAGGGGCCGGCCCCCTTCCTCCTTCTCCTATAAATAGAGGGGCAAGGGGAGGGCTGCACATAACATCCAAGGCGCAGCCCCTCCCCGCCCCAACACCTCTCCTCCTCCATAAGAGCTTGGCGAAGCCCTGCCGGAGTACTGCAGCTTCACCACCACCACGCCGTCGTGCTGCTGTTGGAGCCCTCTTCCTCAACCTCTCCCTCCTCCTTGCTGGATCAAGGTGCGGGAGACGTCCTCGCTCCGTACGTACGTGTGTTGAACGCGGAGGTGCCGTCCGTTTGGCGCTAGGATCTTCGGTGATTTGGATCACGACGAGTACGACTCCATCAACCCCGTTCTCTTGAACGCTTCCGCTCGTGATCTACAAGGGTATGTAGATGCACTCCCCTCTCCCTCGTTGCTAGATGACTCCATAGATTGATCTTGGTGATGCATAGAAAATTTTAAAATTCTGCTACGTTCCCCAACAGTGGCATCATGAGCTAGGTCTATGCGTAGTTACTATGCACGAGTAGAACACAAAGCAGTTGTGGGCGTCGAAATTGTCAATTTTCTTGCCGTTACTAGTCTTGTCTTGATTCTGCGGCATTGTGGGATGAAGCGGCCCGGACCGACCTTACACGTACTCTTACGTGAGACTTGTTCCACCGATTGACATGCACTAGTTGCATAAGGTGGCTAGCGGGTGTCTGTCTCTCCCACTTTAGTCGGATCGGATTCGATGAACAGGGTCCTTATGAAGGGTAAATAGAAATTGGCAATTCACGTTGTGGTTTTGGCGTAGGTAAGAAACGTTCTTGCTAGAATCCTATAGCAGCCATGTAAAAACTTGCAACAACAATTAGAGGACGTCTAACTTGTTTTTGCAGCAAGTGTTTTGTGATGTGATATGGCCAAAGGATGTGATGAATGATATATGTGATGTATGAGATGATCATGTTCTTGTGATAGGAATCACGACTTGCATGTCGATGAGTATGACAACCGGCAGGAGCCATAGGAGTTGTCTTTATTTATTTATGACCTGTGTGTCAACATAAACGTCATGTAATTACTTTACTTTATTGCTAAAGCGTTAGCCATAGTAGTAGAAGTAATAGATGACGAGACAACTTCAAGAAGACACGATGATGGAGATCATGGTGTCATGCCGGTGACAACGATGATAATGGAGCCCCGAAGATGGAGATCAAAAGGAGCAAATGATATTGGCCATACCATGTCACTGTTTGATTGCATGTGATGTTTATCATGTTTTACATCTTATTTGCTTAGAACGACGGTAGCTTAAATAAGATGATCCCTCGAAATAATTTCAAGAAAGTGTTCCCCCTAACTGTGCACCGTTGCGAAGGTTCGTTGTTTTGAAGCACCACGTGATGATCGGGTGTGATAGATTCTAACGTTCGAATACAATGGGTGTAAGCCAGATTTACACACGCAATACACTTAGGTTGACTTGACGAGCCTAGCATGTACAGACATGGCCTCGGAACACAGAAGACCGAAAGGTCGAGCATGAGTCGTATAGAAGATACGATCAACATGAAGATGTTCACCGATGTTGACTAGTCCGTCTCACGTGATGATCGGACATGGCCTAGTTAACTCGGATCATGTTATACTTAGATGACTGGAGGGATGTCTATCTGAGTGGGAGTTCATTGAATAATTTGATTAGATGAACTTAATTATCACGAACTTAGTCTAAAATCTTTACAATATGTCTTGTAGATCAAATGGCCCACGTTGTCCTCAACTTCAACGCGTTCCTAGAGAAAACCAAGCTGAAAGACGATGGCAGCAACTATACGGACTGGGTCCGGAACCTGAGGATCATCCTCATAGCTGCCAACAAAGATTATGTCCTAGAAGCACCGCTAGGTGATGCAGCTATCCCAGAGAACCAAGACGTTATGAACGCTTGGCAGTCACGTGTTGATGATTACTCCCTCGTTCAGTGCGGCATGCTTTACAGCTTAGAACCGGGGCTCCAAAAGCGTTTTGAGAGACACGGAGCATATGAGATGTTCGAAGAGCTGGAAATGGTTTTTCAAGCTCATGCCCGGGTCGAGAGATGTGAAGTCTCCAACAAGTTCTTCAGCTGTAAGATGGAGGAAAATAGTTCTGTCAGTGAGAACATACTCAAAATCTCTGGGTTGCATAACCGCTTGACTCAGCTGGGAGTTAATCTGCCGGATGACACAATCATTGACAGAATCCTTCAGTCGCTTCCACCAAGCTACAAGAGCTTTGTGATGAACTTCAATATGGAGGGAATGGAAAAGACCATTCCTGAGGTATATTCAATGCTGAAATCAGCAGAGGTGGAAATCAAAAAGGAACATCAAGTGTTGATGGTGAATAAAACCACTAAGTTCAAGAAAGGCAAGGGTAAGAAGAACTTCAAGAAGGACGGCAAGGGAGTTGCCGCGCCCGGTAAGCAAGCTGCCGGGAAGAAGCCAAAGAATGGACCCAAGCCCGAGACTGAGTGTTTTTATTGCAAGGGAAGTGGTCATTGGAAGCGGAACTGCCCCAAATACTTAGCGGACAAGAAGGCCGGCAACACAAAAGGTATATGTGATATACATGTAATTGATGTGTACCTTACCAGTACTCGTGGTAGCTCCTGGGTATTTGATACCGGTGCGGTTGCTCACATTTGTAACTCAAAGCATGAGCTGCGGAATAAGCGGAGACTGGCGAAGGACGAGGTGACGATGCGCGTCGGGAATGGTTCCAAGGTTGATGTGATCGCCGTCGGCACGCTACCTCTACATTTACCTACAGGATTAGTTTTAAACCTCAATAATTGTTATTTAGTGCCAGCTTTGAGCATGAACATTGTATCAGGATCTTGTTTAATTCGAGATGGCTACTCATTTAAATCCGAGAATAATGGTTGTTCTATTTATATGAGAGATATGTTTTATGGTCATGCTCCGATGGTGAATGGTTTATTCTTAATGAATCTCGAGCGTAATGCTACACATATTCATAGTGTGAATACCAAAAGATGTAAGGTTGATAATGATAGTCCCACATACTTGTGGCACTGCCGCCTTGGTCACATAGGTGTCAAACGCATGAAGAAGCTCCATGCAGATGGACTTTTAGAGTCTCTTGATTACGAATCATTTGACACGTGCGAACCATGCCTCATGGGTAAAATGACCAAGACTCCGTTCTCAGGAACAATGGAGCGAGCAACCAACTTATTGGAAATCATACATACTGATGTGTGCGGTCCAATGAGTGTTGAGGCTCGCGGTGGCTATCGTTATGTTCTCACCCTCACCAATGACTTGAGTAGATATGGGTATGTCTACTTAATGAAACACAAGTCTGAGACCTTTGAAAAGTTCAAGGAATTTCAGAGTGACGTTGAAAATCAAGTGACAAGAAAATCAAGTTCTTGCGATCAGATCATGGAGGAGAATACTTGAGTCACGAATTTGGCACACACTTATGAAAATGTGGAATAGTTTCACAACTCACGCCGCCTGGAACACCTCAGCGTAATGGTGTGTCCGAACGTCGTAATCGCACTCTATTGGATATGGTGCGATCTATGATGTCTCTTACCGATTTACCGCTGTCATTTTGGGGCTATGCTTTAGAGACTGCCGCATTCACTTTAAATAGGGCTTCGTCGAAATCCGTTGAGACGACACCGTATGAATTATGGTTTGGGAAGAAACCTAAGCTGTCGTTTCTAAAAGTTTGGGGATGCGATGCTTATGTCAAGAAACTTCAACCTGAAAAGCTCGAACCCAAGTCGGAAAAATGCATCTTCATAGCATACCCTAAAGAAACTGTTGGGTATACCTTCTACCTCAGATCCGAAGGCAAGATCTTTGTTGCCAAGAATGGATCCTTTCTAGAGAAAGAGTTTCTCTCGAAAGAAATAAGTGGGAGGAAGGTAGAACTTGATGAAGTATTACCTTTTGAACCGGTAAGTGGCGCGGCTCAAGAAAATGTTCCTGAGGTGCCTGCACCGACTAGAGAGGAAGTTGATGATGATGATCATGAAACTTCAGATCAAGTTGCTACTGAACTTCGTAGGTCCACAAGGACACGTTCCGTGCCAGAGTAGTACGGCAACCCTGTCTTGGAAATCATGTTGTTAGACAACGGCGAACCTTCGAACTATGAAGAAGCGATGGCGGGCCCGGATTCCGACAAATGGTTGGAAGCCATGAAATCCGAGATAGGATCCATGTATGAAAACGAAGTATGCACTTTGACTGACTTGCCCATTGATCGGTGAGCCATAGAAAATAAATGGATCTTTAAGAAGAAGACAAACGCGGATGGTAATGTGACCATCTATAAAGCTCGGCTTGTCGCTAAGGGTTATCGACAAGTTCAAGGGGTTGACTACGATGAGACTTTCTCACCCGTAGCGAAGCTGAAGTCCGTCCGAATCATGTTAGCAATTGCCGCATTCTATGATTATGAGATATGGCAAATGGACGTCAAAACGGCATTCCTTAATGGTTTCCTTAAGGAAGAATTGTATATGATGCAGCCGAAAGGTTTTGTCGATCCTAAGAATGCTGACAAGGTGTGCAAGCTCCAACGCTCGATTTATGGGCTGGTGCAAGCATCTCGGAGTTGGAACATTCGTTTTGATGAGATGATCAAAGCGTTTGGGTTTATGCAGACTTATGGATAGCCTGCATTTACAAGAAAGTGAGTGGGAGCTCTGTAGCATCTCTCATATTGTATGTGGATGACATACTGTTGATGGGAAATGATATAGAATTCTTGGAAAGCATAAAGGCCTACTTGAACAAGTGTTTTTCAATGAAGGACCTCGGAGAAGCTGCTTATATATTAGGCATCAAGATCTATAGAGATAGATCGAGACGCCTCATTGGTCTTTCACAGAGTACGTACCTTGACAAGATATTGAAGAAGTTCAAAATGGATCAGTCAAAGAAGGGGTTCTTGCCTGTATTGCAAGGTACGAGATTGAGCACGGCTCAATGCCCGACCACGGTAGAAGATAGAGAAAAGATGAGTATCGTCCCCTATGCCTCGGCCATAGGGTCTATCATGTATGCTATACTGTGTACCAGACCTGATGTAAACCTTGCCGTAAGTTTGGTAGGAAGGTACCAAAGTAATCCCGGCATGGAACACTGGACAGCGGTCAAGAATATCCTGAAGTACCTGAAAAGGACTAAGGAAATGTTTCTCGTTTATGGAGGTGATGAAGAGCTCGTCGTAAAGGGTTACATCGATGCTAGCTTCGACACAGATCTGGATGACTCTAAGTCACAAACCGGATACGTGTATATTTTGAATGTTGGGGCAGTAAGCTGGTGCAGTTGCAAGCATAGCGTTGTGGTGGGATCTACATGTGAAGCGGAGTACATGGCAGCCTCGGAGGCAGCACAAGAAGCAGTCTGGGTGAAGGAGTTCATTACCGACCTAGGAGTCATACCCAATGCGTCAGGCCCGATGACTCTCTTCTGTGGCAACACTAGAGCTATTGCCCTTGCCAAGGAGCCCAGGTTTCACAGGAAGACCATGCATATCAAGTGTCGCTTCAACTCCATTCGTGAAAGTGTTCAAAATGGAGACATAGAGATTTGTAAAGTACATGAAGACCTGAATGTAGCAGATCCGTTGACTAAACCTCTCCCTAGAGCAAAACATGATCAACACCAAAACTGCATGGGTGTTCGATTCATCACAATGTAACTACAATATTGACTCTAGTGCAAGTGGGAGACTGTTGGAAATATGCCCTAGAGGCAATAATAAAATGGTTATTATTATATTTCTTTGTTCATGCCATAATTGTGTTATCCGGAAATCGTAATACATGTGTGAATACATAGACCACAACACGTCCCTAGTGAGCCTCTAGTTGACTAGTTCATTGATCAAAAGATAGTCATGGTTTCCTGACTATGGACATTGGATGTCATTGATAACGGGATCACATCATTAGGAGAATGATGTGATGGATAAGACCCAATCCTAAGCTTAGCTCAAAGATCGTGTAGTTCGTTTGCTGTAGCTTTTCTGAATGTCAAGTATCATTTCCTTAGACCATGAGATTGTGCAACTCCCGGATACCGTAGGAGTGCCTTGGGTGTGCCAAACGTCACAACGTAACTGGGTGACTATAAAGGTACATTACAGGTATCTCCGAAAGTGTCTGTTGGGTTGGCACGAATCGAGACTAGGATTTGTCACTCCGTAAGACGGAGAGGTATCTCTGGGCCCACTCGGTAATGCATCATCATAATGAGCTCAATGTGATCAAGTGGTTGATCACGGGATCATGCATTACGGTACGAGTAAAGTGACTTGCCGGTAACGAGACTGAACAAGGTATTGGGATATCGACGATCGAGTCTCGGACAAGTAACGTACCGATTGACAAAGGGAATTGTATACGGATTGATTGAATCCTCGACATCGTGGTTCATCCGATGAGATCATCGTGGATCATGTGGGAGCCAACATGGGTATCCAGATCCCGCTGTTGGTTATTGACCGGAGAGTCGTCTCGGTCATGTCTGCATGTCTCCCGAACCCGTAGGGTCTACGCACTTAAGGTTCGGTGACGCTAGGGTTGTTAGGAAGACTTGTATGTGATTACCAAATGTTGTTCGGAGTCCTAGATGAGATCCCGGACGTCACGAGGAGTTCCGGAATGGTCCGGAGGTGAAGATTTATATGTAGGAAGTTGTCATACGGTCACCAGAAAGGTTCGGGGGCATATCGGTATTGTACCGGGGCCACCGGAGGGGTTCCGGGGGTCCACCGGGAGGGGCCACCTCTCTCAGAGGGCCTCATGGGCTGTAGAGGAAAGGGGAACCAACCCTACATGGGCTGGCCGCATCCCCCCCCTTGGGCCCATGCGCCTAGGGTTGGGGGGGAACCCTAAAGGGGGCGCCCCTTGCTTGGGGGGCAAGCCCCCTCCCCTTGGCCGCCCCCCTCTAGATCTCATCTAGAGGGGGCCGGCCCCCTTCCTCCTTCCCCTATAAATAGAGGGGCAAGGGGAGGGCTGCACATAACATCCAAGGCGCAGCCCCTCCCCTCCCCAACACCTCTCCTCCTCCATAAGAGCTTGGCGAAGCCCTGCCGGAGTACTGCAGCTTCACCACCACCACGCCGTCGTGCTGCTGTTGGAGCCCTCTTCCTCAACCTCTCCCTCCTCCTTGCTGGATCAAGGCGCGGGAGACGTCCTCGCTCCGTACGTACGTGTGTTGAACGCGGAGGTGCCGTCCGTTTGGCGCTAGGATCTTCGGTGATTTGGATCACGACGAGTACGACTCCATCAACCCCGTTCTCTTGAATGCTTCCGCTCGTGATCTACAAGGGTATGTAGATGCACTCCCCTCTCCCTCGTTGCTAGATGACTCCATAGATTGATCTTGGTGATGCATAGAAAATTTTAAAATTCTGCTACGTTCCCCAACAGGTTATATTTTCCACGCAAAATTATACAATTCAGATGACTACACCTATTTTGGATGCAAAACATGGCGAGCACTATACAAGACTTATGCATTTGAGCCTGATATGGTTATCACCTTTGATATTCGTCCGGAAGATGATATTGAAGGTAATATCGACATCTGGGTCGATGTGCAGACGCCTCCAGTTATACCATTATGAAAGTTTCTCAACCATATTTATGTCTTTGATATTGTTTATTCAAAAATAGTTGACAACTAATTTGTATTGTCAGCTTATTTCGGTGCAAGCAAACTGTTGGAAATATGCCCTAGAGGCAATAATAAATTAGTTATTATTATATTTCCTTGTTCATGATAATCGTTTATTATCCATGCTAGAATTGTATTTATAGGAAACTCAGATACATGTGTGGATACAAAGGCAACACCATATCCCTAGTAAGCCTCTAGTTGACTAGCTCATTGATCAATAGATGGTTACGGTTTCCTGACCATGGACATTGGATGTCGTTGATAATGGGATCACATCATTAGGAGAATGATGTGATGGACAAGACCCAATCCTAAGCCTAGCACAAGATCATGTAGTTCGTATGCTAAAGCTTTTCTAATGTCAAGTATCATTTCCTTAGACCATGAGATTGTGCAACTCCCGGATACCGTAGGAGTGCTTTGGGTGTGCCAAACGTCACAACGTAACTGGGTGGCTATAAAGGTACACTACAGGTATCTCCGAAAGTGTATGTTGGGTTGGCACGAGTCGAGACTGGGATTTGTCACTCCGTGTAAACGGAGAGGTATCTCTGGGCCCAATCGGTAGGACATCATCATAATGTGCACAATGTGATCAAGGAGTTGATCACGGGATGATGTGTTACGGAACGAGTAAAGAGACTTGCCGGTAACGAGATTGAACAAGGTATCGGGATACCGACGATCGAATCTCGGGCAAATATCGTACCGATGGACAAAGGGAATTGCATACGGGATTGATTAAGTCCTTGACATCGTGGTTCATCCGATGAGATCATCGTGGAACATGTGGGAGCCAACATGGGTATCCAGATCCCGCTGTTGGTTATTGACCGGAGAGTCATCTCGGTCATGTCTGCATGTCTCCCGAACCCGTAGGGTCTACACACTTAAGGTTCGGTGACGCTAGGGTTATAAAGGAAGTTTGTATGTGGTTACCGAATGTTGTTCGGAGTCCCGGATGAGATCTCGGACATCACGAGGAGTTCCGGAATGGTCCGGAGGTAAAGATTTATATATGGGAAGTCCTGTTTTGGTCACCGGAAAAGTTTCGGGTTTTATCGGTAACGTACCGGGACCACCGGGAGGGTCCCGGGGGTCCACCAAGTGGGGCCACAAGCCCCGGAGGGCTCCTTGGGCCAAGTGTGGGAGGGGACCAGCCCCAGGTGGGCTGGTGCGCCCCCCCCCCCCACCAAGGCCCAAGGCGCAAGGGAGTGGGAAGGGGGTGCAAACCCTAGGGCAGATGGGCCCTAAGGCCCACCCTGGTGCGCCTCCCCCTCTCCCCTCCTCTTGGCCGCCCCTAGATGGGATCTAGGGGGCTGCCGCCACCCCTAGGGAGGGAACCCTAGGTGGGGGCGCAGCCCCTCCCCTCCCCCTATATATACTTGAGGTTTGGGCTGCCCAAGATGTCAGGTTTCGTAGTAATTTCAAAAAATTTCCTACGCACACGCAAGATCATGGTGATGCACAGCAACGAGAGGGGAGAGTGTTGTCTACGTACCCACGGAGACCGACTGCGGAAGCGTTGACGCAACGAAGAGGAAGTAGTCGTACGTCTTCCCGATCCGACCGATCCAAGCACCGTTACTCCGGCACCTCGAGTTCTTAGCACACGTACAGCTCGATGACGATCCCCGGGCTCCGATCCAGCAAAGCGTCGGGGAAGAGTTCCGTTAGCACGACGGCGTGGTGACGATCTTGATGTTCTACCGACGCAGGGATTCTCCTAAGCACTACAACGATATGATCGAGGTGGAATATGGTGGCAGGGGGCACCGCACACGGCTAAGGAACGATCTCAAGGATCAACTTGTGTGTCTAGAGGTGCCCCCTGCCTCCGTATATAAAGGAGCCAAGGGGGGAGGGTGCGGCCGGCCAGGAGGAGAGCGCAGGAGGAGTCCTACTCCTACCGGGAGTAGGACTCCCCCCCCCCCAATCCTAGTTGGAATAGGATTCCCCGAGGGGGAAAGAGAGAGAGGGGGCCGGCCACCTCTCCTTGTCCTAATAGGACTAGGGGAGGGGGGAGGCGCACAGCCCACCTTGGGCTGCCCCTTTTACCTTTCCACTAAAGCCCATGAAGGCCCATATGGCTCTCGGGGGGTTCCGGTAACCTCCCGGTACTCCGGTAAAATCCCGATTTCACCCGGAACACTTCCGATATCCAAACATAGGCTTCCAATATATCAAACTTTATGTCTCGACCATTTCGAGATTCCTCGTCATGTCCGTGATCACATCCGGCACTCTGAACTAACTTCGGTACATCAAAAATGCATAAACTCATAATAACTGTCATCGTAACGTTAAGCGTGCGGACCCTATGGTTCGAGAACAATGTAGACATGACTGAGACACATCTCCGGTCAATAACCAATAGCGGGACCTGGATGTCCATATTGGCTCCTACATATTCTACGAAGATCTTTATCGGTCAGACCGCATAACAACATACGTTGTTCCCTTTGTCATCGGTATGTTACTTGCCCGAGATTCGATCGTCGGTATCCAATACCTAGTTCAATCTCGTTACCGGCAAGTCTCTTTACTCGTTCTGTAATACATCATCCCGCAACTAACTCATTAGTTGCAATGCTTGCAAGGCTTATGTGATGTGCATTACCGAGAGGGCCCCAGAGATACCTCTCCGACAATCGGAGTGACAAATCCTAATCTCGAAATATGCCAACCCAACATCTACCTTTGGAGACACCTATAGAGCTCCTTTATAATCACCCATTTACGTTGTGACGTTTGGTAGCACACAAAGTGTTCCTCCGGCAAACGGGAGTTGCATAATCTCATAGTCATAGGAACATGTATAAGTCATGAAGAAAGCAATAGCAACATACTAAACGATCGGGTGCTAAGCTAATGGAATGGGTCATGTCAATCAGATCATTCAACTAATGATGTGACCTCGTTAATCAAATAACAACTCTTTGTTCATGGTTAGGAAACATAACCATCTTTGATTAACGAGCTAGTCAAGTAGAGGCATACTAGTGACACTAAGTTTGTCTATGTATTCACACATGTATTATGTTTCCGGTTAATACAATTCTAGCATGAATAATAAACATTTATCATGATATAAGGAAATAAATAATAACTTTATTATTGCCTCTAGGGCATATTTCCTTCAGTCTCCCACTTGCACTAGAGTCAATAATCTAGATTACACTGTAATGATTCTAACACCCATGGAGTCTTGGTGTTGATCATGTTTTGCTCATGGAAGAGGCTTAGTCAACGGGTCTGCAACATTCAGATCCGTATGTATCTTGCAAATCTCTATGTCTCCCACCTGGACTAGATCCCGGATGGAATTGAAGAGTCTCTTGATGTGCTTGGTCCTTTTGTGAAATCTGGATTCCTTTGCCAAGGCAATTGCACCAGTATTGTCACAAAAGATTTTCATTGGACCCGATGCACTAGGTATGACACCTAGATCGGATATGAACTCCTTCATCCAGACTCCTTCGTTCGCTGCTTCCGAAGCAGCTATGTACTCCGCTTCACATGTAGATCCCGCTACGACGCTTTGTTTAGAACTGCACCAACTGACAGCTCCACCGTTTAATGTAAACACGTATCCGGTTTGCGATTTAGAATCGTCCGAATCAGTGTCAAAGCTTGCATCAATGTAACCTTTTACGGTGAGCTCTTTGTCACCTCCATATACGAGAAACATATCCTTAGTCCTTTTCAGGTATTTCAGGATGTTCTTGACCGCTGTCTAGTGATCCACTCCTGGATTACTTTGGTACCTCCCTGCTAAACTTATAGCAAGGCACACATCAGGTCTGGTACACAGCATTGCATACATGATAGAGCCTATGGCTGAAGCATAGGGAACATCTTCCATTTTCTCTCTATCTTCTGCAGTGGTCGGGCATTGAGTCTGACTCAACTTCACACCTTGTAACACAGGCAAGAACCCTTTCTTTGCTTGATCCATTTTGAACTTCTTCAATATCTTGTCAAGGTATGTGCTTTGTGAAAGTCCAATTAAGTGTCTTGATCTATCTCGATAGATCTTTATGCCTAATATGTAAGCAGCTTCACCGAGGTCTTTCATTGAAAAACTCTTATTCAAGTATCCCTTTATGCTATCCAGAAATTCTATATCATTTCCAATCAGTAATAGGTCATCCACATATAATATCAGAAATGCTACAGAGCTCCCACTCACTTTCTTGTAAATACAGGCTTCTCCGAAAGTCTGTATAAAACCAAATGCTTTGATCACACTATCAAAACGTTTATTCCAACTCCGAGAGGCTTGCACCAGTCCATAAATGGATCGCTGGAGCTTGCACACTTTGTTAGCTCCCTTTGGATCGACAAAACCTTCTGGTTGCATCATATACAACTCTTCTTCCAGAAATCCATTCAGGAATGCAGTTTTGACATCCATTTGCCAAATTTCATAATCATAAAATGCGGCAATTGCTAACATGATTCGGACAGACTTAAGCATCGCTACGGGTGAGAAGGTCTCATCGTAGTCAACCCCTTGAACTTGTCGAAAACCTTTTGCGACAAGTCGAGCTTTGTAGACAGTAATATTACCGTCAGCGTCAGTCTTCTTCTTGAAGATCCATTTATTCTCAATTGCTTGCCGATCATCGGGCAAGTCAACCAAAGTCCATACTTTGTTCTCATACATGGATCCCATCTCAGATTTCATGGCTTCAAGCCATTTTGCAGAATCTGGGCTCACCATCGCTTCTTCATAGTTCGTAGGTTCATCATGATCTAGTAGCATGACTTCCAGAACAGGATTACCGTACCACTCTGGCGCGGATCTTACTCTGGTTGATCTACGAGGTTCAGTAGTATCTTGATCTGAAGTTTCATGATCATCATCATTAGCTTCCTCACTTATTGGTGTAGGTGCCGCAGAAACAGTTTTATGTGATGTACTACTTTCCAATAAAGGAGCAGGTACAGTTACCTCGTCAAGTTCTACTTTCCTCCCACTCACTTCTTTCGAGAGAAACTCCTTCTCCAGAAAGTTTCCGAATTTAGCAACAAAAGTCTTGCCTTCGGATCTGTGATAGAAGGTGTATCCAATAGTTTCCTTTGGATATCCTATGAAGACACATTTCTCCGATTTGGGTTCGAGCTTATCAGGTTGAAGCTTTTTCACATAAGCATCGCAGCCCCAAACTTTCAAAAACGACAACTTTGGTTTCTTGCCAAACCACAGTTCATAAGGCGTCATCTCAACGGATTTTGATGGTGCCCTATTTAACGTGAATGCAGCCGTCTCTAGAGCGTATCCCCAAAACGATAGCGTTAAATCAGTAAGAGACATCATAGATCGCACCATATCTAGTAAAGTACGATTACGACGTTCGGACACACCATTACGCTGTGGTGTTCCGGGTGGCGTGAGTTGCGAAACTATTCCACAATTTTTCAAATGTACACCAAACTCGTAACTCAAATATTCTCCTCCACGATCAGATCGTAGAAACTTTATTTTCTTGTTACGATGATTTTCAACTTCACTCTGAAATTCTTTGAACTTTTCAAACGTTTCAGACTTATGTTTCATTAAGTAGATATACCCATATCTGCTTAAGTCATCTGTGAAGGTGAGAAAATAACGATATCCGCCACGATCCTCAATATTCATCGGACCACATACATCTGTATGTATGATTTCCAACAAATCTGTCGCTCTCTCCATAGTACCGGAGAACGGTGTTTTAGTCATCTTGCTCATGAGGCACGGTTCGCAAGTACCAAGTGATTCATAATCAAGAGGTTCCAAAAGTCCATCAGTATGGAGTTTCTTCATGCGCTTTACACCGATATGACCTAAACGGCAGTGCCACAAATAAGTTGCACCATCATTATCAACTCTGCATCTTTTGGTTTCAACATTATGAATATGTGTATCACTACTATCGAGATTCAATAAGAATAGACCACTCTTCAAGGGTGCATGACCATAAAAGATATTACTCATATAAATAGAACAACCATTATTCTCTGATTTAAATGAATAACCGTCTCGCATTAAACAAGATCCAGATATAATGTTCATGCTCAACGCTGGCACCAAATAACAATTATTTAGGTCTAATATTAATCCCGAAGGTAGATGTAGAGGTAGCGTGCTGACCGCGATCACATCGACTTTGGAACCGTTTCCCACGCGCATCGTCACCTCGTCCTTAGCCAATCTTCGCTTAATCCGTAGCCCCTGTTTCGAGTTGCAAATATTAGCAACAGAACTAGTATCAAATACCCAGGTGCTACTGCGAGCATTAGTAAGGTACACATCAATAACATGTATATCACATATACCTTTGTTCACCTTGCCATCCTTCTTATCCGCCAAATACTTGGGGCAGTTCCGCTTCCAGTGACCAGTCTGCTTGCAGTAGAAGCACTCAGTTTCAGGCTTAGGTCCAGACTTGGGTTTCTTCTCTTGAGCAGCAACTTGCTTGCCGTTCTTCTTGAAGTTCCCCTTCTTCTTCCCTTTGCCCTTTTTCTTGAAACTAGTGGTCTTGTTGACCATCAAAACTTGTTGCTCCTTCTTGATTTCTACCTCCGCAGCTTTCAGCATTGCGAAGAGGTCGGGAATAGTTTTATTCATCCCTTGCATATTATAGTTCATCACGAAGCTCTTGTAGCTTGGTGGCAGTGATTGGAGAATTCTGTCAATGACGCAATCATCTGGAAGATTAACTCCCAATTGAATCAAGTGATTATTATACCCAGACATTTTGAGTATGTGCTCACTGACAGAACTGTTCTCCTCCATCTTGCAGCTATAGAACTTATTGGAGACTTCATATCTCTCAATTCGGGCATTTGCTTGAAATATTAACTTCAACTCTTGGAACATCTCATATGCTCCATGACGTTCAAAACATCGTTGAAGTCCCGATTCTAAGCCGTAAAGCATGGCACACTGAACTATCGAGTAGTCATCAGCTTTGCTCTGCCAGACGTTCATAACATCTGGTGTTGCTCCAGCGGCAGGCCTGGCACCCAGCGGTGCATCCAGGATATAATTCTTCTATGCAGCAATGAGGATAATCCTCAAGTTACGGACCCAGTCCCTGTAATTGCTACCATCATCTTTCAACTTTTCTTTCTCAAGGAACACATTAAAATTCAACGGAACAACAGCACGAGCCATCTATCTACAATCAACATAAACAAGCAAGATACTATCATGTACTAAGTTTCATGATAAATTTAAGTTCAATTAATCATATTACTTAAGAACTCCCACTTAGATAGACATCCCTCTAATCCTCTAAGTGATCACATGATCCAAATCAACTAAACCATGTCCGATCATCACGTGAGATGGAGTAGTTTCATTGGTGAACATCATTATGTTGATCATATCTACTATATGATTCACGCTCGACCTTTCGGTCTCCGTGTTCCGAGGCCATATCTGTATATGCTTGGCTCGTCAAGTATAACCTGAGTATTCCGCGTGTGCAACTGTTTTGCATCCGTTGTATTTGAACGTAGAGCCTATCACACCCGATCATCACGTGGTGTCTCAGCACGAAGAACTTTCGCAACGGTGCATACTCAGGGAGAACACTTCTTGATAATTAGTGAGAGATCATCTCATAATGCTACCGTCAATCAAAGCAAGATAAGATGCATAAAAGATAAACATCACATGCAATCAATATAAGTGATATGATATGGCCATCATCATCTTGTGCCTGTGATCTCTATCTCCGAAGCACCGTCATGATCACCATCGTCACCGGCGCGACACCTTGATCTCCATCGTAGCATCGTTGTCGTCTCGCCAATCTTATGCTTCCACGACTATCGCTACCGCTTAGTGATAAAGTAAAGCATTACATAGCGATTGCATTGCATACAATAAAGCGACAACCATATGGCTCCTGCCAGTTGCCGATAACTCGGTTACAAAACATGATCATCTCATACAATAAAATTCAGCATCATGCCTTGACCATATCACATCACAACATGCCCTGCAAAAACAAGTTAGACGTCCTCTACTTTGTTGTTGCAAGTTTTACGTGGCTGCTACGGGCTTAAGCAAGAACCAATCTCACCTATGCATCAAAACCACAACGATAGTTTGTCAAATAGACTCCGTTTTAACCTTCGCAAGGACCGGGCGTAGCCACACTCGGTTCAACTAAAGTTGGAGAGACAGTCGCCCGCAAGCCACCTATGTGCATAGCACGTCGGGGGAACCGGTCTCGCGTAAGCGTACGCGTAATGTTGGTCCGGGTCGTCTCGTCCAACAATACCGCCGAACCAAAGTATGACATGCTGGTAGGCAGTATGACTTATATCACCCACAACTCACTTGTGTTCTACTCGTGCAAATAACATCAAACCATAAAACCTAGGCTCGGATGCCACTGTTAGGTTTCGTAGTAATTTCAAAAAAATTCCTACGCACACGCAAGATCATGGTGATGCACATCAACGAGAGGGGAGAGTGTTGTCTACGTACCCACGCAGACCGACTGCGGAAGCGTTGACGCAACGAAGAGGAAGTACTCATACGTCTTCCCGATCCGACCGATCCAAGCACCGTTACTCCGGCACCTCCGAGTTCTTAGCACACGTACAGCTCGATGACGAT
The DNA here is from genome assembly GCF_003073215.2 of Triticum urartu. Classification (NCBI taxonomy): domain Eukaryota; kingdom Viridiplantae; phylum Streptophyta; class Magnoliopsida; order Poales; family Poaceae; genus Triticum; species Triticum urartu. The sequence goes on along the minus strand of NC_053027.1, from coordinate 41,731,341 downwards.
CCCCAGGCTCCGATCCAGCAAAGCGTCGGGGAAGAGTTCTGTTAGCACGACGGCGTGGTGACGATCTTGATGTTCTACCGACGCAGGGCTTCGCCTAAGCACTACAACGATATGATCGAGGTGGAATATGGTGGCAGGGGGCACCGCACACGGCTAAGGAACGATCTCAAGGATCAACTTGTGTGTCTAGAGGTGCCCCCTGCCTCCGTATATAAAGGAGCCAAGGGGGGAGGGTGCGGCCAGCCAGGAGGAGGGCGCAGGAGGAGTCCTACTCCTACCGGGAGTAGGACTCCCCCCCAATCCTAGTTGGAATAGGATTCCCCGAGGGGGAAAGAGAGAGAGGGGGGGCCGGCCACCTCTCCTTGTCCTAATAGGACTAGGGGAGGGGGGAGGCGCGCAGCCCACCTTGGGCTGCCCCTTTTACCTTTCCACTAAAGCCCATGAAGGCCCATATGGCTCCCGGGGGGTTCCGGTAACCTCCCGGTACTCCGGTAAAATCCCGATTTCACCCGGAACACTTCCGATATCCAAACATAGGCTTCCAATATATCAATCTTTATGTCTCGACCATTTCGAGACTCCTCGTCATGTCCGTGATCACATCCGGGACTCCAAACTAACTTCGGTACATCAAAAATGCATAAACTCATAATAACTGTCATCGTAACGTTAAGCGTGCGGACCCTACGGTTCGAGAACAATGTAGACATGACTGAGACACATCTCCGGTCAATAACCAATAGCGGGACCTGGATGTCCATATTGGCTCCTACATATTCTACGAAGATCTTTATCGGTCAGACCGCATAACAACATACATTGTTCCCTTTGTCATCGGTATGTTACTTGCCCGAGATTCGATCGTCGGTATCCAATACCTAGTTCAATCTCGTTACCGGCAAGTCTCTTCACTCGTTCTGTAATACATCATCCCGCAACTAACTCATTAGTTGCAATGCTTGCAAGGCTTATGTGATGTGCATTACCTAGAGGGCCCCAGAGATACCTCTCCGACAATCGGAGTGACAAATCCTAATCTCGAAATACGCCAACCCAACATCTACCTTTGGAGACACCTGTAGAGCTCCTTTATAATCACCCATTTACGTTGTGACGTTTGGTAGCACACAAAGTGTTCCTCCGGCAAACAGGAGTTGCATAATCTCATAGTCATAGGAACATGTATAAGTCATGAAGAAAGCAATAGCAACATACTAAACGATCGGGTGCTAAGCTAATGGAATGGGTCATGTCAATCAGATCATTCAACTAATGATGTGACCTCGTTAATCAAATAACAACTCTTTGTTCATGGTTAGGAAACATAACCATCTTTGATTAACGAGCTAGTCAAGTAGAGGCATACTAGTGACACTAAGTTTGTCTATGTATTCACACATGTATTATGTTTCCGGTTAATACAATTCTAGCATGAATAATAAACATTTATCATGATATAAGGAAATAAATAATAACTTTATTATTGCCTCTAGGGCATATTTCCTTCACAAGACACACGAGTTCCTCTCCTTCTTGGCGCAGCCCTACCCCTCTCCCTCCTTGTCTCATGCGGTGCTTGGTGAAGCCCTGCTGGAGTACCACGCTCCTCCACCACCACCACGCCGTTGTGCTGCTGCTGGATGGAGTCTTCCTCAACCTCTCCCTCTCTCCTTGCTGGATCAAGGCATGGGAGACGTCACCGGGCTGTATGTGTGTTGAACGCCGAGGTGCCGTCCGTTCGGCACTAGGATCTTCGGTGATTTGGATCACGACGAGTACGACTCCTTCAACCCCGTTCTCTTGAACGCTTCCGCTTAGCGATCTACAAGGGTATGTAGATGCACTCTCCTTCCCCTCGTTGCTGGTTTCTCCATAGATAGATCTTGGTGACACGTAGGAAATTTTTTGAATTTCTGCTACGTTCCCCAACAGTGGCATCATGAGCTAGGTCTATGCGTAGTTTCTATGCACGAGTAGAACACAAAGTAGTTGTGGGCGTTGATTTTGTTCAATATGCTTACCGTTACTAGTCCAATCTTGATTCGGCGGCATTGTGGGATGAAGCGGCCCGGACCGACCTTACACCTACTCTTACGTGAGACTGGTTCCACCAACTGACATGCACTAGTTGCATAAGGTGGCTAGCGGGTGTCTGTCTCTCCCACTTTAGTCGGATCGGATTCGATGAAAAAGGGTCCTTATGATGGGTAAATAGCAATTGGCATATCACGTTGTGGTCTTTGCGTAGGTAAGAAACGTTCTTGCTAGAAACCCATGGCAGCCACGTAAAACGTGCAAACAATAATTAGAGGACGTCTAACTTGTTTTTGTAGGGTATGCTATGTGATGTGATATGGCCAAAGGATGTGATGAATGATATATGTGATGTATGAGATGATCATGTGCTTGTAATAGGAATCACAACTTGCATGTCGATGAGTATGACAACCGGCAGGAGCCATAGGAGTTGTCTTAATTTATTTATGACCTGCGTGTCAACATAAACGTCATGTAATTACTTTACTTTATTGCTAACTGTTAGCTGTAGTAGTAGAAGTAATAGTTGGCGAGACAACTTCATGAAGACACGATGATGGAGATCATGGTGTCATGCCGGTGACGATGATGATCATGGAGCCCCGAAGATGGAGATCAAAAGGAGCAATATGATATTGGCCATATCATGTCACTATTTGATTGCATGTGATGTTTATCATGTTTATACATCTTATTTGCTTAGAACGACGGTAGTAAATAAGATGATCCCTCATTAAAATTTCAAGAAAGTGTTCCCCCTAATTGTGCACCATTGCGAAAGTTCGTCGTTTCGAAGCACCACGTGATGATCGGGTGTGATAGATTCTTACGTTCGAATACAACGGGTGTTGACGAGTCTAGCATGTGCAGACATGGCCTCGGAACACATGCGAAACACTTAGGTTAACTTGACGAGCCTAGCATGTACAGACATGGCCTCGGAACACAGAAGACCGAAAGGTCGAACATGAGTCGTATAGAAGATACGATCAACATGAAGATGTTCACCGATGTTGACTAGTCCGTCTCACGTGATGATCGGACACGGCCTAGTTGACTCGGATCATGTAATCACTTAGATGACTAGAGGGATGTCTATCTGAGTGGGAGTTCATAAGATGAACTTAATTATCCTGAACATAGTCAAAAGGTCTTCGCAAATTATGTCGTAGCTCGCGCTTCAGTTCTACTGTTTAGATATGTTCCTAGAGAAAATTTAGTTGAAAGTTGATAGTAGCAATTATGCGGACTAGGTCGTAAACTGAGGATTGTCCTCATTGCTTCATAGAAGGCTTATGTCCTTAATGCACCGCTCAGTGTGCTGAACCTCGAACGTCGTCTATGGATGTTGCGAACATCTGACATACACATTTTGATAACTACGTGATAGTTCAGTTAAACGGTTTAGAGTTGAGGCACCGAAGACGTTTTTGAAACGTCGCGAAACATATGAGATGTTTCGAGGGCTGAAATTGGAATTTCAGGCTTGTGCCCACGTCAAGAGGTATAAGACCTCCGACGATTTTCTTAACCTGCAAACTAAGGGAGAAACGCTCAATTGTTGAGCTTGTGCTCAGATTGTCTGAGTACAACAATCATTTGAATCAAGTGGGAGTTGATCTTCCAGATGAGATAGTGATGTTTCTCCGAAGTCATTACCACCAAGCTGCTAGAGCTTCGTGATGAACTATAATATATCAGGGACATATATGATGATCCTTGAGATATTCGCGATGTTTGACACCACAAAAGTAGAAATCAAGAAGGAGCATCAATTGTTGATGGTTGGTGAAACCACTAGTTTCAAGAAGGGCAAGGGCAAGAAGGGATACTTCATGAAACGACAAATCAGCTGCTGCTCTAGTGAAGAAACCCAAGGTTGAACCAAAACCCGAGACTAAGTGCTTCTGTAATAAGGGGAACAGCCACTGGAGTAGAATTACCCTAGATACTTGGTAGATGAGAAGGCTGGCAAGGTCGATAGAAGTATATTGGATATACATTGTGTTAATGTGTACTTTACTAGTACTCCTAGTAGCACCATGGTATTAGATACCGGTTCGGTTGCTAAATGTTAGTAAACTCGAAATAAAAGGCTGCGGAGTAAATGGAGACTAGCTAAAGGTGAGCTGGCAATATATGTGTTGGAAGTTTTTCCAAGCTTGATGTGATCAAGCATCGCACGCTCCCTCTACCATCGAGATTGGTGTTTGCGTTGAGCATAGACATGATTGGATTATGTCTATCGCAATACGGTTATTCATTTAAGGAGAATAATGGTTACTTTGTTTATTTGAATAATACCTTCAATGGTCTTGCACCTAAAATGAATGGTTTATTGAATCTCGATCGTAGTGATACACATGTTCATGCCAAAAGACATAAGATAGTAATGATAGTACCACCTACTTGTGGCACTGCCACGTAAGTCATATCGGTATAAAACGCATGAAGAAGCTCCATGTTGATGGATCTTTGGGCTCACTTGTTTTGAAAAGTTTGAGACATGCGAACCATGTCTATTGGTGTATATGCATGAAGAAACTCCATGCAAATGGACCGTTTCAACTCACTTGATTTTGAATCACTTGAGACATGCAAATCATACCACATGGGCAAGATGACTGAAAGCCTCGTTTTCAGCAAAATGGAACTAGAAAGCAACTTGTTGGAAGTAATACATTTTGATGTGTGCAGTCCAATGAGTGCTGAGGCATGTAGTGGATATCGTTATGTTCTTGCTTCACAGATGATTTGAGTAGATGTTGAGTATATTTACTTGATGAATCACGAGTCTGAATTATTGAAAGGTTCAAGTAATTTCAGTGTGAAGTTGAAAGATCGTCGTGACAAGAGGATAAAAGATCTATGATATGATCATAGAGATGAATATCTGAATTACGAGTTTGGCACAGAATTAAGACATTGTGGAAATTGTTTCACAACTAATACAACCTGGAACACCATAGTGTGATGGTGTGTCCGAACATCATAACTGCACCCTATTGGATATGATGCATACCATGATGTCTCTTATCAAATTACCACAATAGTTTATGGGTTAGGCATTAGAGACAACAACATTCACTTTAAATAGGGCACCACGTAATTCCGATGAGATGACACCGTATGAACTATGGTTTAGGGAAACCTAAGCTGTCATTTCTTAAAAGTTTGGGGCTGCGACGCTTATGTGAAAAAGTTTCAGGCTGATAAGCTCGAACCCAAAGCGGATAAATGCATCTTCATAGGACACCCAAAACAGTTCGGTATACCTCCTGTCTCAGATCCGAAAGCAATAGGGATTGTTTCTAGAATCGGGTCCTTTCTCGAGGAAAAGTTTCTCTCGAAGGAATTGAGTGGGAGGATGGTGGAGACTTGATGAGGTTATTGAACCGTCACTTCAACTAGTGTATAGCAGGGCACAAAGAGTTGTTCCTGTGGCACCTACACCAATTGAAGTGGAAGCTTATGATATTGATCATGAGACTTCGGATCAAGTCACTCTCAAACCTCGTAGGACGACAAGGATGCGTGCTACTTCAGAGTGGTACGTAATCCTGTCTTGAAAGTCATGTTGCTAGACAACAATGAACCTACGAGCTATGGAGAAGCGATGGTGGGCCCGGATTCCGATAAATGGCTCGAGGCCATAAAATCCAAGAGAGGATCCATGTATGAAAACAAAGTGTAGACTTTGGCAGAACGACTCGATGGTCGTAAGGCTGTTGAGTACAGATGGATTTTAAAAGGAAGACGGACAATGATGGTAAATATCACCATTAAGAAAGCTCGACTTGTCGTTAAGATGTTTTCCGACAAGTTCAAGGAGTTGGCTACGATGAGACTTTCTCACTCGTAGCGATGCTAAGAGTCTGTTGGAATTATATTAGCGATTACTGCATTATTTATGAAATCTTGCAGATAGGATGTCGAAACATTGTTTTCTCGACGATTTTCTTGAGGAAAGGTAGTATGTGATACAACGGAAGGTTTTGTCAATCCTGAAAGATGCTAATAAGTATGCAAAGCTCCAGCAATCCTTCTAAGGACTGGAGTAAGCATCTCAGAGTTGGAATATACGCTTTGATGATGATCAAAGATTTTGGGTGTATACAAAGTTTATGAGAAACTTGTATTTCCAAAGAAGTGAGTGGGAGCACTATAGAATTTCTGATGAATATATGTTGTTGACATATTGTTGATCAGAAATGACGTAGGATTTCTAGAAAGCATATAGGGTTATTTGAAAGTGTTTTTCAATGGAAAGCCTGGATTAAGCTACTTGAACATTGAGCATCAAGATCTATAAGGATAGATCAAAACGCTTAATGGTACTTTCAAATGAGCACATACCTTGACATGATTTTGAAGGAGTTCAAAATGGATCGGCAAAGAAGGAGTTCTTGGCTGTGTTATAAGGTGTGAACATTGAGTAAGACTCGAAACCTGACCGCGGCAGAATAGAGAGAAAGGACGAAGGTCATCCCCTATACTTTAGACGTAGGCTCTACAGTATGCTATGCTGTGTACCGCACCTGAAGTGTGCCTTGCCATGAGTTAGTCAAGGGGTACAAGAGTGATCCAAGAATGGATCACAGGACAGCGGGCAAAGTTATCCTTAGTAACTAGTGGACTAAGGAATTTTCTCGATTATGGAGGTGGTAAAAGAGTTCGTCGTAAAGGGTTATGCCGATGCAAACTTTGACACTAATCCAGATTATTCTGAGTAGTAAACTGGATTCGTATAGTAGAACAGTTATTTGGAATAAGCTCCAAATAGAACGTGGTAGCTGCATCTAGGAGATGACATAGAGATTTGTAAAGCACACACGGATCTGAAAGATTCAGACCTGTTGACTATAACATCTCTCACAAGTATAACATGATCAAACCCAAAACTCATTGAGTGTTAATCACATGGTAATGTGAACTAGATTATTGACTCTAGTAAACTCTTTGGGTGTTAGTCACATGGGGATGTGACCTTGAGTGTTAATCACATAGCGATGTGAACTGGATTATTGACTCTAGTGCAAGTGGGAGACTGTTGGAAATATGCCCTAGAGGCAATAATAAATTAGTTATTATTATATTTCCTTGTTCATGATAATCGTTTATTATCCATGCTAGAATTGTATTGATAGGAAACTCAGATACATGTGTGGATACAAAGACAACACCATGTCCCTAGTAAGCCTCTAGTTGACTAGCTCGTTGATCAATAGATGGTTACGGTTTCCTGACCATGGACATTGGATGTCGTTGATAACGGGATCACATCATTAGGAGAATGATGTGATGGACAAGACCCAATCCTAAGCCTAGCACAAGATCATGTAGTTCGTATGCTAAAGCTTTTCTAATGTCAAGTATCATTTCCTTAGACCATGAGATTGTGCAACTCCCGGATACCGTAGGAGTGCTTTGGGTGTGCCAAATGTCACAACGTAACTGGGTGGCTATAAAGGTACACTACAGGTATCTCCGAAAGTGTCTGTTGGGTTGGCACGAATCGAGACTGGGATTTGTCACTCCGTGTAAACGGAGAGGTATCTCTGGGCCCACTCGGTAGGACATCATCATAATGTGCACAATGTGATCAAGGAGTTGATCATGGGATGATGTGTTACGTAACGAGTAAAGAGACTTGCCGGTAACGAGATTGAACAAGGTATCGGGATACCGACGATCGAATCTCGGGCAAGTATCGTACCGCTGGACAAAGGGAATTGCATACGGGATTGATTAAGTCCTTGACATCGTGGTTCATCCGATGAGATCATCGTGGAACATGTGGGAGCCAACATGGGTATCCAGATCCCGCTGTTGGTTATTGACCGGAGAGTCATCTCGGTCATGTCTGCATGTCTCCCGAACCCGTAGGGTCTACACACTTAAGGTTCGATGACGCTAGGGTTATAAAGGAAGTTTGTATGTGGTTACCGAATGTTGTTCGGAGTCCCGGATGAGATCTCGGACATCACGAGGAGTTCTGGAATGGTCCGGAGGTAAAGATTTATATATGGGAAGTCCTGTTTTGGTCACCGGAAAAGTTTCGGGTTTTATCGGTAACGTACCGGGACCACTGGGAGGGTCCCGGGGGTCCACCAAGTGGGGCCACAAGCCCCGGAGGGCTGCTTGGGCCAAGTGTGGGAGGGGACCAGCCCCAGGTGGGCTGGTGCGCCCCCCCCACCAAGGCCCAAGGCACAAGGGAGTGGGAAGGGGGGGCAAACCCTAGGGCAGATGGGCCCTAAGGCCCACCCTGGTGCGCCTCCCCCTCTTCCCTCCCCTTGGCCGCCCCTAGATGGGATCTAGGGGGCTGCCGCCACCCCTAGGGAGGGAACCCTAGGTGGGGGCGCAGCCCCTCCCCTCCCCCTATATATACTTGAGCTTTGGGTTGCCCAAGACACACGAGTTCCTCTCCTTCTTGGCGCAGCCCTACCCCTCTCCCTCCTCGTCTCATGCGGTGCTTGGCAAAGCCCTGCTGGAGTACCACGCTCCTCCACCACCACCACGCCGTTGTGCTGCTGCTGGATGGAGTCTTCCTCAACCTCTCCCTCTCTCCTTGCTGGATCAAGGCATGTGAGACGTCACCGGGCTGTACGTGTGTTGAACGCGGAGGTGCCGTCCGTTCGGCACTAGGATCTCCGGTGATTTGGATCACGACGAGTACGACTCCTTCAACCCCGTTCTCTTGAACGCTTCCGCTTAGCGATATACAAGGGTATGTAGATGCACTCTCCTTCCCCTCGTTGTTGGTTTCTCCATAGATAGATCTTGGTGACACGTAGGAATTTTTTTGAATTTCTGCTACGTTCCCCAACACAAACATGTCCAGCGCTTGGTAGACAGGACCTACTACTGTCCCGGGGCTGAACTAAACTGCGAGGAGCTAAGTCATTATGTTTCATGGCTTGGGGATCTTGATACTGTCAAGAAAAATTTTCTTCCTGCATTTAGAAATGTTAGTACTGAAAACGTGCGACCAATAGTGTTCGTAATGAACTATGGTCACATCTATTTAGAAAGGATGGTAAGATTTTTACTATTTGTCCTCAGTGCATCTTTTCCATACATTATTTTTGAAGCTAAATTTCATTGCTAAGTATGTTATCATACGATGTTCTTCAATAGGGACTCCTGATGAATGTTGTGTCTTATGGGATCGAGACTGAAGGTACCATGAGTATTATTAGCTTACGGCCAAGATATCCTACAGATTACTTTAGTGCATTCAAGATTAGCGACGGATGCTTAATAGTGCAAGACTGGATCTAATGTGTGATGGAGAAGCGCAGAGAAGTACTAGGGGGCAGCAAACAGATGCGCTATCCACGATTAGGAGACAGGTTCATCTGCATGCTCCAACTTGATCAAGGAGGAGAGCTACACATGTTTTATGTTATTTTACCTAAGAGAGAGCGGCAGGAGTGATTAGCTAGCTAGAAATGAGTTTGAGGATGATGATGTGCTACACTATTACTATGATGATAAAATAGCTAGTGTTGGTGGTAATGACTATGATGATTATTATTAGCTAGTGTTAGTGGTGATTAAATAAATATTGTTGGTGGTAATGACTATGATGATGATTAAATAGCTTGTGCTGGCGGATTAGATTCAAGTGGAGGCAACATGTGGTGCACATCGAAAGTACTACTAGTCCAAACTAGATCAAATTTGGATTAGTAGTATACTTTTGACATGCATCACATATTGCCTCCACTTAAACCTAATCCACCTTTATTTGACACACTGTTATGGACATAATGATGTAAACCTCATAATTGATATTGTACCAATATTTGTACGATGTCGCATAAATACACTAAAAATAAAAAAAATAAAAAGAATACTAGTAGCGATGGAGAGAAAACACGCTGCCAGTAGTTACATTAGCAGTAGCGTAGGAGTGAACAAACGTTGCAGCTATTTGTTCTAGTAGTAGCGCGTGCAGGCACGCGTTGCTGCTAAGCAATAGCTGTAGCGCCTTATTAGTAGCGCGCCTACCCGCGCTACTAGTGAGCACAAAACCAGCGCTACTGCTAGAGTTTTCCCTAATAGTGAAAGCTAGATAAAAAGTACCAGTCATACCAAAAACCAAAGACACTGACTTGAATATAATATCGTATCTTTTAGTTGGCCCTTCCAAACAATGCTTTGCAATCAAGCTAGAAAAAAGAGGATGAAACATGAATACCACACCTTTACCTTCCCAGAGAGTAGGATCCCTCCATTCCATCCATGATTTGAAAAACTATAGGAAAAGAAGGGAATTGATCTGGAGAACTATGGTTGCGCTTTTTTTTCTCTCTCTACTTGACTCAGCTTGACCTACTTGACTCATCGGTTAAAGTACTTCTTTCATACAACGAGAGAGTCGGTTCAAATCCAATAGTAGGTAAAACCACCAGAAACCCTTGCTTTTTGACTCAAGCTCACAAATCAATCAAAGACCCCCTGAGGAGGCTTTTCCTTATTAAAAATCATCCAAATAGTAAAATGTACAGAAGATAACAATAGTGGTACATAGGTTGCCAAGATAAAATATGTACTTGCACGAGATTTAATAAGCCATTTTTTTGTCGCATCCCGTTCGATGGGTTACATCCAAGCGATGTAGGGTGCATGAAGATTCTTATTTTTTTTGAACAAATTATGATCTACAACAAGTCAAATTTTATCGAGAGTGGCTTAGCTCAGGCGGGAGGTTGGAAAGCTAAAATAGTTCTTGTAAAAAAGTTCTCAATTTGCATTTGAACTTTTTTGAGTTGTATTTAAGCTTTTATTTTTTTAATTTTACTACTGATTTTTCTAGATAAAATAAATAAATTGAAAATTGTACTCCTAATTAGTAACCCAAAATTAATTCTTTTTAGAAAGCCAACAAAAGGAAACGTGATTTCTTGAGTGGGCCGATCCACTTGAGCGATTCATCCATTTGTTGGGCCGCCTGCTCTGCTTCGACTCCACCACATCCACACATCCACAGCATGCGCAGTGAGGAGGGGGGGATGAGTTGCCTCCGCCGCCAGCCCCGCTCTCCGGCGACGGCGCCCATGGATGATGAGAACCTGCTCTCCGAGATCCTCCTCCGCCTCCCCCCGCTGCCGTCCTCCCTCCCCCGCGCCTCCGCCGTCTGCAGGCGCTGGCGCCTCCTCGTCTCCGACCCAGGATTCTCCCGCCGCTTCCGCATCCACCACCGCCGCAACCCTCCCCTCCTCGGTTTCTTTGATGACCTATTATCCTTCGTACCTACTCTGGAGGCCCCTAATCGTGTCCCTCCGGAGCGATTCTCCTTCGAGGACGACGGCGGCCGTCGCTCCGTGATCCTCGGATGCCGCCATGGCCTAGCACTCTTCTTCCTCCCATCTTCGAACCAGATCCTGGTGTGGGATTCTGTCACCTCCGACCAGCACCGCGTTGCCGTTCCTCCAGAGTTTGAGAGAGATGGATTGCAGATCATAATCCAGGGGGCGGTGCTTCCGGTGGCTGCCGGAGAGGTTCACTTCCGAGTGGTCTTGACAGTGGTGGACTTCGAGGACAAACGAGCCCTCGCCCGTGTTTACTCCTCAGCGACCGGCATATGGTGTTGCTTCATGGGTGCTAGGAAGTTCAACTCAGAGAAGAAGCGACCCTTAGTGATAATGGGGTATGCTGAGGAGAATAATGTTGTGTTCCTGAAGACACCGGTCGGCCTCTTCATGATCCATCTTGAGTCATTTCAGTTCAAGAAACTTCTTCGGACCAAAATTTATCCTTATTATTATCCATTCGAAAGCGTCTGCATTGCAGGTAATAACATGCCTTCACATATCAGTTGCAACAAAACCATATCTATTTTCTATAATTTGTTGACGGCAATACGGTTCACATCCTTTCGTGTTAAGTTAACAATTTTAAGTGCTGTCATATCACTTGTTTTGTTTGCTGCTTGATGACTTAATCAACATATAGCGATTTTGTTTCTGTACTATCTCTGTTCCGATTCTTGTGTGGTGGTGTTTTATGTAATGATTATGGTTCGTAGAAAAAAGATCTGTTGTTGGCGCATATTTTGTTATATGCTCTGCAGCCAAGCGGAGGGCTGCAATTCATTTATTGTTCACCCGCAAAAAAAAAATCATTTATTGTTAGCTTAATTTCTGTAATTTTTGTTGTTCAAGTCAGAGCTAGCAAACTGTCTTTATTAAGTTTATTATATGAATACTTGTTGAATAAAACAATGAATGCCAAGATTGGCAAATGGTTTCTTTAGAACTATGTTTCACTGCTTTGTGCCTATTAACACATGCAAGAATTGTAAAATGGTAGTTTTAGTGCATAGCTCCAGTTTTTTTTCCCTAAAGATAAAGTATATGACACTTGGAAGCTGAAGACAACTACTTGAGAAACTTGCTTGTGAACTGAAATAGCTCAGTCGATACAGTTGGAAGCTTAAAGCTCATTCTGTTTCCTTCTTTCAATATTTAGTATCTCTGTTAGAAGACAGTTTGGATTATCCCTTTTCAATATTTAGCATCTCTGTTGGATGACAGTTGGAAGCTTAAAGCTCACTCTATTTCCTTCTTTCAATATTTAGTGTCTCTGTTGGAAGATATTTCCTTCTTTCAGTATTTAGTATATCTGTTTGAAGATAATCCAAATCTGAGCTTAAAGCTCATTCTATTTCCTTCTTTCATTCTGTGAACTGATTATATTTTTTCAGGCTAAATCAATTTGAAGATGATCCAAATCTGAATAGTCCTGATCACTTTTGTTGCTAAGATTTATTAGTGTGATTATATTTTATTTATTCTGATGTAGCGTGGACTTGAGCTTAATAATTCTGGATAGCCTTTTCTGACCATCTAATGTCTGAGTACATCTTCATTTTCAAGATAGTAACCAGCTTATATTTTTTTCAGAATATTCACTTTTAAGATAGTGAGCATCTTCTTCACTTTTATGGTAGTATAATCAGCTTATACTATTTTCGGAATTTTCATTAAATTCATACTAATCTTGTATAAAACTGATTCTTTTCAAACTACAACAAAGTTTATCTAAACATCTTGCTCATGCCTCCTCGTATCCATTTGGCTTTTTGTTGGAATGGCATTGGTTGTTTTGCCTTCTTATGCTTCCAGAAACAGACATTCGTGGTGGACGTGATGGAACTGATCTTTTGCACAATACATAAGATGGTTATCTGGTTAAATATGCTGTCGTGATGTACTGGTTGAGCAGGTAAGCATATCTTATGCATGTATCTTGAGGTATCTGAACTGTTTTTTTAGTGTATTGTTTTCCTTTTGCCGCCATTTCTCAAGTACCAGATTACAAGATAGGAGTAGGACTAAGATTTTGTCAACAATTCTTTGCTTAGCTGTTTCCCACCTGCCCACCTCGTATCACGCTTTCATGGCAAGCTGCAGCTTCGATCTTTTCTCCAGGCCTTGCTTCCTCATCCCTTGATACCTTCATCAGCATTACCTTCTCATGCCTTCGCCCACCTACCTTCTCTATTATTTGCAGATGTTCTACCCCCTCACTATTGGATGTGCTCTTTCTCTTGCCTTTTCCTTACATTTAGCTGTCTTGCTTTGAGTTACCTCCTCCTTAGTACTCACCTGGTTCCTTCTGTTAGCGCAGTTTCTTCTCCCTCTAGCTCAGATAACTGATCAGCTAGGATGTTCGGTATCTCATAATAGAGTTATTTGAACTACTAATTTTTTTTGAACGGTCACCGGGGGGGGGGGGGAGGCTCCCCACCTGAATATATTGCTCAAAAAGCTGCCAAAGCCAAGAGTCGCCCCTTAGCTTTGGCTGATCCAGTTTATAAGGGAAACTGGGTCGAAAACCTAAACAAGCTGACCCCGTTTATGAGGGAAACCGGGCCGAAAACTGTACAAGTAACAAGGTGTTACAGAAGAAGAAGAAAAATTGACGCCCAGGAGATGGAACGACCTAGCTAGCATGCAGAAAGAACAACACCACGAGAGACGCAAGTAGATGTGGGGTGTTGTAAGGGATCACAATACCTAGACTTTGCGAGCAACCTAACGCACCGCATTGCGTGCATACCGAGCCCCACGGCACAACTCAGGAGCATCCACAATCAACAAGTGTAAAACACGAACCTTGACTGGGAGCCCCGCAGCGGAAGATCGGAACGATTAGCAAATTGGGGAGGCACTTTGCGCCATCAAAGAGCAAAGATGAACCAAGACATCACCGAGAGCACGACGCTCGCTGCAACACATCGGCCACCATGGGAGGGTCTTGAGCAAGCATCGCGAGACACCTAACACGAGGGGGAAACAAATGGCCGCCTTGGGGTGCCGAAGGCACCGCCACCAAACCCCAAAGAACACCACCGAACAACCACCATCGACTCCAAGTCAGTCGCTTCACCACCACCACCACTGGTCTCTCCGGCTGATCCCTATTCCAAAAATGATGCCCTCAAGAAGGGAACGACGCAATGTATCGCCATCATCCGATCCGGTAGAGCACGGATCTGAGGTTTCCCTCGGAGCAGGGGACGGTAAGGGAGAGGAGCACTTCACCACAGCAGCACCTTCCAGAAGGATGCGACGCCCGCGGACGCCGCTGCTGCCGGCTCCGATCATAGTCGGAGGCAGACTTTCGCCTGGCATCGTCTTCCACGCACATACCAAACCAGCTGGTCCACTGCATCCAACCCCCACCGCCTCGGGCGAATAAGTCTCAACTACTAATATTTTAGCGTCTAGTTAGGTCAGAGTACTAGATAATCATCTTAAGAGTTGAAGATGTAGTAGTAAAAATATAAAATTAATTGCTCTCCTGTAGCTGTTCTCTGTTTCTAATGTTGGTTTTTTCCAACAGTGCCGAGACAATCCAGTTTTTGAAATTCTAGCACAATTTCCACAGTAGTAGTGAAGTTGATGTTTACTGTTTGAGCCATCCTGATGCATAAATTTAACGGCTTTTCCAGGAATAAATTGTGCAATTTGGTTTGACTGATGAAATTTGTTGCTCTGCAGGTATCTAGGATTAAGTTCTGGTTGGCTAAAGATGCAGAAATGGGTTGTGTGCTGTAGGTTCTTCCATTTTGTATGCTGTGCACGGGGTCTGTGATTGTGCCCCACTCAGAAATTGGCCCTCTGTACTGGTCAGTTGTGAAGTATGATTTGTAGGAACTAATCGCTTAGTTTGCAACATACCGTCCGTTATCCAAGCTCTGTATGAGGACACAGTGAACTGCTTGGATTAATGACTAGTGTTGGCCATGTCGGTCACTCTTGTGGTTTTTTTATGCCTTCCAAGCAAGCACGTTGATGCAATGCAAGCTCACCTGTCAGTTGTGTGTGCGCCTCTTTCCAGTACTGTGTTTATGTCCCATTTCGTGTCAGGTTAAGTTCTCAAGCTTCTATGTCTCTGCTGATGTTATGTCCCATGGTGCTATCGTATTAGATAAAAAATATGCATCTCAAAAAGACTTATAAATCCAGGAGAAGAGTCATCCCATGTTTGTCACTAGAATGACCAGTATGCGAGTTGTGTTGATCTGTTTGTATACGTAAAGTTTCACCTTGTAATCTGTAGTATGTCTAACGTTTGTACTTTATTCAGACATGAATCATTTCGGTGGAGTTACATTGAGAAGGTTATATGTAGGTTGCTTGGAAGTATTTTCTCTCCCTTTTCTGATTTTTCAATCTGCATCTCTATAGCTATGCTGAGGAGGTTGGTAAACAGATGAAACGCCAAACCTTGAACTCTATTCTGTTTTCTTTTCTGGGCCAACACATGCAGCTTCTTAAGATCTTGTGCCGTTGGACTGTAGTAGTTGGCCCATAGGGCTGTGGTGACGGAGCACTAATATGTTTTTGTTTGTTTTTCTAGAACATACTAATATGTTTTTCTTGAATACCTGAATGACAATTCCTCATACTAGCCATTTGGGACTAATGACAATGAATCAGTCATTAGGAGGGAGTACTGGTATCTTGCTACACCCCAGATGTGATTTTCTTCTTATTTCTTTGAGGTATGGCAAAGCCTTTGACGAGTTGGGTGACATTTGAATTTATAAAAAATATGATTTATCGTTTCTTCATCTTAGAAAAGATAAATAGATTTGAATCCTGTGATCGTGACATGAATTTGCGAAGATCAAATGGGCGCGCCATGTAGAGACAGGCACTTCTCTTATGCTGGGGTTTTATGTCGGTAACCTTTGGTGCTGGCAGTATGGGGATAATGTTGGGTTGATGGTTTAGGGTGATGTTGCAGTGCCCTGTTTATATTTTGGTGAAGAAGAAGCCAGCTGCTGAATGCTTCGAAACCTGTAATTTGCATTGCGTGGCGCTTTTGTCTGTGATCACGTTGCTTGTGGCCTATCATGCTGGTGCTGCCTGATTCTGTCTGATTTGCCGTGTTTTCTAAGCTGCTGGTCAGGATACTGGTTTTGTTTGTTGACAGATACCATGTGCTAGTTAAAATTGGATGTACTGGGATCAAGGAAAAAAATAGTGTTGCCCCTGAAAATACCCTATTAGGGTGTTATAGCACGCTATTAGGTCCCCTCTACACGCTATAGCGCGCTATTTTTTTCAGTGTTTGGGATGATTCGGCCGTTTGTAGTTTTTTCTTATGGAGCTTTGACAATTGCTGTTAGGAACCTTTGTTGACAGGTACCATTTGCTAGTTATAGAACTCGTTGTACTGGGATGATTCTGGTGTTTGTAGTGTTTTTTCTCCTTCGGTGATGGAGCTTTGACAATTGCAGTTATGGAGCTTCTCCTTCGGTGATGTTTGCACTGTGATAAGCAACATGGGCGGAGGCACGATAGAAAATGGGTGTACATATGTACATGTACACACACTAATTTTGGCTCTCTTCTGGAAACACGTAGCTACAAAATTGACGTCAGTACTTAGTAGTATATATTAGTCCATTATAATCTTGAGCTTTGTACACCCATCGCCACTGGTAGGCGACACTCGTGTCCAGGACGAGGGATATTACGATTTTATCATCGAGATGTGATATGCGCGTGTATGTTTCTACGTTTATTACTCATTGTTAGTTAGAAAGAGAAACACTAAAGGTCGGCGTTCCTTTGGTGGATTATTGTGAAGGGGAATAAACTGGTTAGGGTTGCCAAGGATGAGTGAGGTAGTGGGCTTGAATGTTGGAGAAGCCACTTCCATCACGTAGCTAGCTTAGCTTCCTATCCGAAAAAAGTACCCTTTGCTTCCTACTTTGTGAAAAGAGGAAGAATAGAAAGGAGAAATGTTCTTTTCCTTGTTTCCTAGCTTACATGATGATTGCAAGCTTAATTACATGGTGAAGTGAAGAAGGGTTTCCTGATATGCTAGCTGATTCAACAAACATGTTGGTTGATGCAGTACCAAGAAAGTAACCATACACTCCATCATCACATCTATAACTAAAAAAGATGTTCACAAGTATGTCAAAGTTTGTCAATGGTTGCATCAACTACTAACTAACCTTTCAACTATACCGTTCGACCTAGTGGCGGCACACCAGTGTAGCAGGGTCTTGACTACATTCTGTCCTTCAGCCTCACCAACGACACATAGGTGTTGTCGCACGGTCTTGGTCTTTTTGTTGCCCTTTGATTGTGCAGGCAACAATCCTCGACTTGTTGGCGCTTGGTTAGTGTGTGGAAAGTTTCGGGAATGCCTCTGTTGTGTGTCGCCCTTTGGCCTTGTGGCGGCACGTTTGTGTCGCCAGGGGCGTAGACAGCCCCAGGCTATGTGGGTCATGGCCAGGGGAGTGGTAATCATTGACATGACCCATTTTACACTGTTTTACATTGTTTAGCATTTGTTTTAAATGTTTAGCACTGTGTGACCTTAGTTGACCCGGGGCTTGGCCCAATCCTAGCTATGCTACTGGGTGGGGTCTTGGTTGCGCTCTATTCTTCAGTCTCACTGATGGCACATGGTACGTCATACGATCTCGATTATCTGATGCCTTTTGATTGCGTCGATCCTCGACTTGCTGATGACTTGTCTCGCCGATTCCTCCACACTACTAGTTCATTCTATATTGGTGTAGTGAGATTCTCTGTGGAGCTCCTCCTCATGCTTGTACTTGAGGTTGATGGCTCCCGGGTGCAGTTCAGTTCGCTTCTCGCCGGCCTCCCCTCTTTTAGTTTTCCTCTGAGTTTTGTGGTGCTTCACTTTGGGCTTTTGCTCCCGTAATCTCTGTGCCTCGTGTGTGTTTTCCTTGTATACTTCAACTATCTTTTACCATGTGCACCATGGTTCATTGAAGTGTTTAGATTACTGACGGTACCACTCAAAGAACCTTATCTCATGCAGCTCACACACACTGTCTTTCTCCTCTTGTGATCTGCTCTCTTGCACTAGCTAAGAACCTCGGCCTTCGTTGATCAAGTACTTCCCGTGCTCGTGATTACCGAGCCTTCTCGTATCCGGATCAAACTTTGATCATGAATTCAACTAACAAAATATAAACTATATATCACAAAAGATATACCATGAGAAACCTCTTTCAAGTAGAAATCCAATTGTACACTTCATGTAACATATACGTCATATTTTATTAGTATTATCGATGGTCAGACTTTGGCCCAAAATACAAAAGGGCATAACAAACCCAAACGGAGGGAGAAACTACTTGGTACCAGCTGTGGGTAATTAGCATCTGATTAGTATATAAGCGGCACACTTCATTATACTGTAGCATGTGCATACTAATTACAATTAGGAGAGGAAAAATTGTTTATTATACCATTATATTAAATGAAACTGCTACTACGATCACATGAAAACTACTCCATTCGTCCGAAAATACTTGTCATCAAAATGGATGAAAGGGGATGTATCTAGAACTAAAATACGTCTAGATGCATCTCCTTTTATTCATTTTGATGACAAGTATTTCCGGATACATCCCCTTTCATCCATTTTAATTCTAGATACATCCTCTTTCTTCCATTTTGATGACAAGTATTTTCGAACGGAGGAAGTACGTTTTTCAGGGAAATCAACCAACCACTTGCAGTCTGCTGCAACGCTTCAGGCGACAAATGAGACATGCCTCGGACAAAGTTATGTACATGGATGGGGGATGGCGACATGCTTACTTGTGCCTTGGTGCCTATGGAAGAAAAGGAATGTGAGGATCTTGAACCACAATGCTGCCTCGGCCTTGCAGGTTCATACCAGACTCATTGATGATGCGAGGACTTGGAGACAGGCTCGACTCGCGCCAATGGCAAACTTTTTTGAACTGCCTTCATCTCATACCTGAACCGGTGTATAGCATATGGGTCCCGGTGCCATGGTAGTTTTCTTTTTCTCGGATGATTATTTAGGCTTTTTTGAACTTTGGTCTTTTTTAGTTTGCATATAAGTTTTGCTCGAAGTTCTCTACTTTGACCAAATTATAGAAAAAAAATGTCAACATTCGCAATGCCAAATCAATATTGTTAGATTCATTATAAAATGTAGTTTCATGAAATACATTTTGGTATTGTAGATGTGAATATTTTTTAATATATAGTTGGTCAAAGTTTGCAAAGTTTAGCTTGACACGAATTTAATATGCAGAGTAAAAGGACAGGAGGGAGTACTTTCATTCCTTCTACATCAGCGAAAAATCAGCACTCTGCTGCTTTTTCATCAAAATCTATATCTATACCAATATAAAAAGACCCAAAGGGGCAAATCCAATTAATCCCGGCCATCAAATCATGTCAATCCAACGAACTAGACTGCTTCAATGTCGAGAGCTCAACATGTTTAGCGTACAGTTAATTTTATGTCTAATATAATGCTAATCACATAATAATACGCAAATAATATTCTATTTAATATTCGCATGCACTTAATATACTTCCAAAGTAACGTGCATTGCAGGTACACATTGACTAGTAATAATAAAAACCCAAATGCTAAAAAGTGCTTGGATGCTGGTTTGCTCGCGCGAGCACACGCTCGGAGAGCCCTCCGATCTCGAAGTCGCACGGGCGATCGTGCCCAGGTGTTTTTTTTGTCTGGACAGCTCGCGTGACCCTTCACGACAGCCATAAACCTGGCAGGCCCACCACTACCGCCCACGCTTCGGTGCCATTGGCGCAATTTTTGAAACTGCCTGGCGAGGGGCGTCGCTGTCTTCTCCCAATCCCTTTCCCCTTTCCTCCCGCACCACGCCGCTCTTCGCCGCCGCAGAATTTGGAGATCTCGCCGGGCTGGGCAGAGGTCGCCGGCATCCGCGGAGACCGCGGGATGGTGTTGTTGAGGCCCGTGTGGGTGGCGACGGGCAGGGGGCGCGCGAGGCTGTGGTGGTGGTGGTGGGCCGAAGCTGGGCGAAGGTCGCCGCGGTGCTCCAAACCGTCGGAGGGTGAGGGGTTGAAGGTTGCCTGGACGCTTCATTTCCGCCGGGGGGAGTTGATGAATTTCTGAGGTAAGGTGCATCTCCTGGTCCCCATGGTCCGAATCTCCTCCTCGCGCTTGATGATAGGTGGTGGTGGTGCGTTTGCTGCGTTTTCTGAAGGTTGAGGGGCTGATGGTGTGGGGAGACGCGAATCACATGCGGTAGATCTGGCGTTTGCGGTTGCTAGGGTTGTCAGGGTTACGAGTTTGTGTTCTATAGGGGTGTTGCCTGAGATCCCTGCACAAATTTTTGCGTAGGAGTTGCGTTTTGTAGATTTATGCGGGTGTTGCCTTTTTCTGTGTAGATTCTGTGTTTTGTTGCCTGAAATTTGCACAGGAGTTGCCCGACACCTTCAGAAGAGTTGCCCACATTTTTTCCCCTGTATTTAGTTGCCCGAAAAAGCTTTAATATGTATGAGTTTTGGGTTGTAGATTATGTGTTTTTGTTGCCTAAAATCTGCACAGGAGTTGCCCGACACCTTCAGAAGAGTTGCCCACATTTTCCCCCTCGTATTTAGTTGCCTGAAAGAGCTTTAATATGTATGAGTTTTGGGTTGTAGATTGTGTGTTTTGTTGCCTAAAATCTGCACAGGAGTTGCCCGACACCTTCAGAAGAGTTGCCCACATTTTTTCCCTGTATTTTAGTTGCCTGAAAGAGCTTTAATATGTATGAGTTTTGGGTTGTAGATTATGTGTTTTTGTTGCCTAAAATCTGCACAGGAGTTGCCCGACACCTTCAGAAAAGTTGCCCACATTTTTTCCCCTGTATTTAGTTGCCTGAAAGAGCTTAATATGAGCAATGTGTATGCAGCTATCTTAGGTGACTGTTATCATCTAGCTTGTGAAATTCATCACTTTGTTTTGAGCACTGCTTTTGGAGACGCTAATGTTGTACTTCATGAATTAGCTAGAATGACCCTGACCCATGGTGAATGGTTTGATGACACGCCTAGTGCGTTTATTCCTCTTTTTCAAAACAAAGATGGTATAACCTTGGTCACAAGTCAATAAAAGGGGATCCCATGACCCGAGCTGAGGAAGATGATGACGCCATGACTAGTTTTTGTGTAGTTTTTTCAGGCAAGAGTTGCGTAAAACTGTACTGCAGAGTTGCCCGCACGCCAGTACATGAGTTGCGTATATTTTTTGTTAATTCTGACAATTTTTACTAAAACCAATGTTTTTGTCATGGGGAGAGGGTAGGTGAGTGACACATCAGCAAACTATACAGTTGTTGATTGAGATATTAAATTGCCAAATACAGTGTCATGTGTAGACAAGTTTTCCATCACAACGGAGAGGATTTGTAAATGTGGCTACTGTTACCTATCCTTTCTGCTCATATCCTTATTTTGTGTTCTGTTTATTTTTTTGTAGAACTCAACAATGTCTGAGACAAACAAGAATATTGACAGTCAGGCTGCACAAGCAACCCAACAGGATGCATATGAATTAGAGGTATTTTGGGTTTTCATTTTTCTTTCTTACTGGTGCTCTTTTTTTAGAAGGTGAGGCAGGGCTGAGTTGATTTTGCATGTCCGAGTTATGTGACTTTTCTTTTTTGCAATGCAGGTTCACCCACCACTTCAACAAGAAAAGCCGTTAATTGGCTACAAGCGTAGCCGTTCTAAAGGGATAACCTCTCGTGGCAAGCGTCCGTCAGACATAGATAGCAACGCCAGCGCACCAGACGATGATTCAGAGATCAAGCATACCACACAAGAGGAGGAATCGAAGCCAAAACGGCAGAAGACAGGCGAAAATGAGGTAAAATATGCATGCAAACTAGTAGCTCAAAGTATTTTTTGGCTGCAACTTTGGGAGGATGATGCTTTTTTCATTTTTTATCCTGTATGCACCTGCCAGTCATGCATGTAGCTACCTTACTAAATGCACAGAGTTGCAAAATGGCCCAATAAGAGTTATTTTTTTCTCCAAAACTGAGTGATGCATCACTCAGGGGAGTTTTGGTTTTTGGGGTTGAAAATGGGTGAATTTTTGCTTTACCTCTAATTAAATGTTGCTCAATAATTTGCCAGACTTGCAAAAATACCTGACTTAGAGTTGCTTTACTTTTTCGTTATAGGGTCGGCGAAACAGGGCATCACCTGCAAGGTTGTTCAAGCTAAACAAGGATTTAGTGGGACCTCAGAAGGATAAAATAATTGCAAAAGAATTTGGAGGTCTGCTGGACATCGCAACGTCCAGTATGCCAGGAGACTTGAGCCAGTGGGTTATGAAACTTTATGACCCTGAAAGATCACAACTGATCATCCCGGAGAGGGGCAGGATTCCAGTTGATGAAGCTAGTGTTCATAGGATATGTGGTCTGCCAAACAGGGGGAGGAAAGTGTGCTATGAAAAGAGAGCAGAATACACAACTCAAATGAATGCAATCTTGAAGATTACTACCAAAGGTTCACCATCACTGACATCATGGTGCAAAATGATTAAAGACATGGCTGGGGCAGCAGATGACAATTTCTTGTGCGCTTGGTTGGCAGTTGCTTTTTCGTGTTTCCTTGCTCCTACAACAAGTTTGAACATATCACCACGGTGCTATCCTGCTGTGATGCACGTGGATGCGATAACAGAGACCAATGTGTGCCAATTTGTAGTTGATCAACTAAAGTTGGCATTCGCGGGGCCAAGTGATAAGAAGGCAGTGTGCTGTTGTGTAATGCACTTGGTTGTAAGTGCAATTTTGTTCTTTCCCCTTTGTGTTGTATCGTCTTGTTATATAAATTTTCATGCCTGCTTTTTTGCATTTCTAATACACTTTTTCATTCTGAGTTTCAATTTCATCTTGTCTTTTGCATGTTGCAGCTGCTATACCTGGACTCATTGGATGTCGATGAACCCATGCCAAGCACGGTACCAAGAGTATCTGTTTGGAACTCCGCTCGTATTGCTAAGGTCATTAAAAAGGACAAAAAAGGTCGGGGTGAGTTTGGAAAGTTGAGGGTAAGTTTTTCATTTTTGGTTTTCTCCTACTTTTTTATGTGTTAAGCAGTTGCTCATTAGTTTTTTTAGAAGGAAAACCCAATCAATGGTGAGTATATAAGTTTATGTGGAAACATCAATGTTAGGCAACTTACATCCAAATGTTGGGCAATTCAACCAATATTCTTTGGCAACTTCATGGCTAATAGGCCAACAACTCATTTTGAAATTGTTCTCTCAACCCTTTTACTTTTCAACTGTTTTTGTTTTGGTTTCTTACCTGCTAAACAATACATATACGTCAGACAACTTCCTAAACAGAAGTTATGCAACCGCACTCACAGTAATGAGGCAACTATAGTTAGTATATTTAGCAACTAACAACATATAGTAATCAAAATAAAACTTTCAACCATAATTCATTCATTTTCCTAATTTTCATTCTCAGCTCAAGACCGAGTTCGCCCGATGCGCTGATGAAAGCTTGTTTGGAAGTCTTGAACATGTCACTAAGTTTGTGGCAGCAAGGGTCCCCAACTCATATGACCCAAATGTAAGCTGTTTTTGCATACATTTTCCCATGTGTTATGTGCAATGGGTACTTCTTTGTCCCTTCTTTTTTAACCTGATGCTTTTCTTACATTATGTGCAGAAAGAAAAGCTTGTTGGGTTGGTGCATGAAATTTGTTCTGAAATATCTCATTCAATGGGCAAGCTCGTACATGGGATTGGGAAACTTGATGAAGATGATGGCACAACAAGGGGCGGCGCAGCTGACAATGCTGGTGGTTCAAGCAGTCAACATTCAAGGAAAAGACGACATGTGGGCGCAAGCAATAGCAACACACTCCCTAGTGATGAGGAATCATACCAGTCGGATGATGACAGTGATGATGACGACAATGAAAGTAATGGATCAGATGATGATGAAGACGACGCTGGCAGTGATGGTGATGATAGTGATGATGATGATGGCAACTCACATGGGGGGAGCATGGTAGGTGATGATCATGTGCAGGACCATGGGAGAGAGGATAAAGAAACTCACAGAGGGGAGGATGGAGAAGATACAGATGATGAAGATCCCGACAGAGAAGATGAAGAGCAGCAAGGAGAGGATGAGGGGGAGGCAGAAGATGATGATGAGGATGACGATGCAGACGAACACGCGGATGATGAAGAGAGCGAAAAAGAAGATGAACATAAGGAGGAGGATGACGACATGGGTGGGGGTAGTGGGGATGGGGATGTTGGTGGCGAGAGCACAGACAAAGGTGACAGTGGTGGTTATAATCATGAGGGAGACAACCCAGGCAGTGACGATGCAGTTAACGATAGCTCAGAAACTGACGAGATTCCATCGATTCAGTTCTGGATTCAGAAGAAGGAAAACAAGGAAGTGCATGAACCCGTAAAAGCTTTTTCAATTCTAGATTTAGTGAAACTAGATATACAAAAGAAGAGCATCATCCCTGAGATCCCTGTGCTGGAAGTTTGGTATGTTTCAGATGGTTTCTCAATTGAGTGGGAAAAGAAACGCATTTTCAATGAATTGCTTGACAGCATAGAGTTCAAAGAGACATGGGATTTCTCTCTGGAAG